>NC_057389.1:61044818-61305634 GCF_019320065.1 Cervus canadensis
CAAAATAAAGGTCTGGTGAGACTAAGTGAAGGAGCAAGTAAGGATTAGCCAGGTTACAGCCTGCACTGTTACAACAAAGAATACTCCCCATATCCATCCAATGTCTTTTTCACATAACCTTCCAAGAGTAGCACAATTCTATCACCCTCACCCCTTGGCTCCCATGTCCACTTTGATATGACTCTAGTTCCTACCATCCTATCTACATTCTAGCCACAGGGAAGGGGGAAAGGGCGAGTGTTCCTCTGTGGGACATTATGCCAATATGACATGTATGATTTCTGCTCATATGCTAATAGTCAGAACTTAGCTGCATGACCATCTACAGCTGAAAGGGAGCTGGGGAACATGGTAAGCAGCTGGACAGAGGTGTTCAATGATTAAGGAGAGAGAAAATGGGTATGGTAAACTTCTAGCAGTTCATTAAACAGACAGTAAAAGGAAAGCACCTTTCTTTTCACATGAAGATCCCCTTCGCAGGCTTGCGTTTATACATAACGAGTTTGTGTTTGCATTCATTACCTTTGCCTTTACTGCCATCATTAATTTGGCCTAAACAAATTCTGTAAAATTCACAGAATGTTATGTAAAGAGAAGACAATCAAGGAACATTTACTATTAATCTTAACTAATGTTTGCACAGTGCTTCAAACCCTCCTCTGTCCCCCACCCCCACCCCCCTCCAGAATCACACATGCACTCTCCTCAGCAAAATTAATCTTTTATTCTGAAGTACAAACACAGATCACTATGTTCTGTCTCTCAAAGGCACTGCTTGGGGGTGCCCCACCTGAAAGCAATTACAGGCCTGACCTTTAGGTCCAACAGTTAGGGGTGATATTATAGACTCTAAACCAGGGCACTAAAATCAAACTACAGGGTTCTTAACACTGCCACCCTATAAAATTATGAACTAAAAAGTATACTTTTCTTGTTGTTTTCTCTTGTCAAATACATCAAGGAAACTGTGCCCTTTCGATTCTCTGGGAAAATATTAAATGTCAACATGTTAAAGCCCCAAGTTGACTGTTAATTTTGTAGGTTCTCTAAGCAACAATCCAGGAACCTGATAACTTTGGGGCAAAGGTCCAAAAGCTCAAAGAGAAAGAACAGATAGGAGTGTTCTTAGTTGAGCTTCCCCCTTTCTTCTCCTATGAGGTGTGTAATAAAGAGATCTAATAAAGTGCTGAGCTCCAGTCCATTCAATTAAGTGTTGTCTTATTATATAATTTAAAGCTAAATTCTAGTATTAAAAAAAATCACATCTGGTTTCAGTACTATCATTCATTCAACAAATATTCGAGTGCTTGTGATATATCAAAAACTGTCCTAGCAGTGGGAACACATGTCTGGCTGCAGCTTACATTCCCATGAGATGACACAGTCTATAAACAGGGTAAGAAAATAAAACATGTAGGATGTTAGATGGTGATAAATGCGATGGAGAATGAAAAAAGATTTTTTTCTTTCTCCTTTTCTTACAAAGTCTTTATTTTCCTTCTTGAAAGCATTCCCAGATTAATCCCAATTGGCTTTTTCTGTCACTTCAGCAGTTTCATTAAAATATCTGGAGAGTTAAGCTTGATGTAATATGTTTTGGAAAGCTCTGCCATTCAACAAAATAAGAGATAGCTCAGAGGACAATGCTCTCTTGGGGATACAGAATTCAAGAAAAACTTTGGAGCCAAATCAGTTTCTCTGAGAACTCTTTCCAAGAAGGAGCTAGAGTGTCACCCACAACCAACTAAACTTCTGTCAAAGAAAAGGACAGGACTGATATAGAATGACTACCTGAATAGGTTGCAAGATTACACGAATAGATGTTTAGTGGTTTACTACTGGTTTAGGATTTTTAGTTCATACTTTTCGGTACTGTTGAAATACTCAGCATTTATCTCAGAAAAAAGTATTATTTAAATGAAATAGCAGGTGATAGGAAAAGGGTAAGAGATTAAGAAAAAGTGTAAGAAGGCTTTCAAAATCCATCCCCAAATCAAAAAACTGCCTCAAGAAACACCTCTCATGGGAAGTATACACACATCCTTTTGGAACAATATGGATAATAATCTTAACCACCAACCTAAATTCTCCGTCCACTCCCATGCAATTTTAAGATGGTTAAGCCAGTTGCTAAAAACTCTTCTTTATATTTCCCCTATAGCCCCATACCCTTTAAAATACAACCACAAAAAGTGATTTAGATAAAAAGAAAACAATTTTTTTTAACAAGTCAGTTTAATAAAAATAGGCTTACAAATTTAACAACAAAAAACAGTAATATTTAAAATGTTAAATGGTGGGAAGTTACTTTCTTAAAGCCCACTGATTGCCTTATAAATATTTATAAAATATGAATTGCATCAAAACTACTAATATAGAATAGCAATAGTTAGTCCTTGAGTCTAGTGTCTAAAAGAAAATTGGAGTAGATGTCACAACTGATCCCTCTGTCACCTGAACTGTTTTAGCTATGGCAATTTGAAAACTAATTATCTTAAATCTGAGAGATGCCAGCACCTCTCACTATTTTTTGCCAGAAGTGTTTTCAAAATATGCTTCTAAAACAGCCACTGAAGTTGCTAATAAATACCTTACTAATGCCTTACACTTAAAATTTAAATTTGCAGATATGGATTCTTTTGATGAAGGCTTTTCTCTAAAGAGAATAATAAGAGCTTTTATATTTATACCTTTGGGTTAAAACATTTAGTTTGGGCTTTTCTAGTGGGGACACATGGATTTTCACTTTCCCTTTCTAATTAGAATGAATTTATATTTCTTGTATACACAATACAGAAGGTGGTTAAAAAGTAGGCACTTGGTGGGGATGACAAACTAATCTGTGATTCTGAATTTCTTTCCAAAGGAGAAAATTAAGGAAAAAGAAAAGGCTAATTCACAAAGTGGGGAATCAGAATGAATCTGTTAGGCTGGCCAAAACACTTCTTCAAGTAAAAAGAAAAGACATCTTTTTCATTTTCACCAAGAACTTTATTGAACAACATATTCAGTTTTGTTCCACTATATTCTGCCATTTTTCAGGCAACTTTGTAATTCCATTTTCCCAAAACTTTTTATCTTTTTGAGCAAAGACCTGTTCCAGATGCCCTTTACAGTCTTCTAAGAAATGGAAATTTTTTCCATTGAGAAAATTTTGTAAAGACTGAAATAATGGAAGTTTCAATGTCTGGTGAATATGGCAGATGGATCAGAACTTGCTGACCAAGCTGCACAGCTTTTGCCTGGTCATCCTTGAAACACGCGGTCTTGTGTGATCCTCATGGGAGATTATGTTTTCTTTTTACTTGATCTGGATGCTTTTCATGAGCACTGCTTTCAGTTGGTCTAACTGGGCGCAGTATTTGTTGGAATGAATCACTTGGTTTTCTGGAAGAAGTTCACAGGAGAGGACTCCCTTCCAATCCTACATATACACAACATCACCTCTATAGATGAAGACCATACTTTGGTGTGGTTGGTGGTGGTTTATTTCGCTTGCCTCACTATCTCTTCCATTTCACATTACTGTACAGTATCCACTTTTCATGGCCCATCACAAATGGTTTTAAAAATGAAACATTTTCCTTAAAGTAGAGAATTGCCATGCAGAAATAAAGTCATTTGTTTGTTTTTTTTTCCGTTTATGTGGAACCCAAACAGCAAAGTGATTAACATAACCAAGCTGGTACAAATGATTTTCAATGCTTGACTGGGATATTTTGAGTATGTAGGCTGTCTCCCGGGTGGTCTAACACTGACTGTTCTCAACTAATGTCTCAACTTGATCTCTATCAACTCCAACTCGTCCACTCAACTATGGAGCATCATCCAGCAAGAAATCTCTAGCACGAAACTTCACAAACCACTTTTGAGAAGTGCAATCAGTCACAGTACCTTCTCCATACACTGCACAAATTATTATTATTTTTTTGTGTGTGTTTCAGCTACATTTTCAAGTTACCTTTCTTGAAATAATAAAGCATAATACACTGAAAACATTGCTTTTCCCCATCCATTTTCAATATTAAAATAGCTACACAAAAACTTCAGCATCCCTGGTAGGTCAGTTGGTAAAGAATCCGCCTGCAATGTGGGAGACGTGGGTTTGATCCCTGGGTTGGGAAGATCACTTGGAGAAGGGAAAGGCTACCCACTCCAGTATTCTGGCCTGAGGAATTCCATGGACTGTGTATAGTCCCTGGGGTCGCAAAGAGTCAGACACGACTAAGTGACCTTCACTTCACACAAAATCTTACCAATTTTGGTAAGTTTTTTAAAATGCATGCTGATATGACAGTTTTCACAATACAATCTAACAAAATTGTTTTGAATGACGTTAAAGAGAGGCACTACTAGAGCCATCTTACAGAATAAAACCAAATGAATTTTTTGGCCTGTCCAATACTAAGGTCAAGTAGCATCAGAAATAATTCCTCTGATTCAAAGAAGTAGCAGAAATTTAAGAGATGATGATGATGATAAAACTGTACTTATGTGGCAGGCACTGTTTTAAAAACTTTATTTGTATTATTTTATTTAATCTTCCTCCAAATCCTACAAGTAGACGTTTACTTTACAGATCAGGAAACTGAGGCACAGAGTGGTTAAGCAACCTGCCTAAGCGCACAGAGTTAAAAAAGCTCTGAGGCCCAGGGCTCAAATGCAGGCAGGCAGACTCCAAAGCTAAGAGCTATTCTCTCTCTCAATCATCTGGTCAAGACCTTTAATTTTAGATAGGGCGAGAGAAGGGAAATTAGTGGTTAAACTAAAAAATCCCAGACTCTAGATTCAAATCCCTTTTCAAAACAAAACAAAACTAAACTAACAAAGAAAAACACATCAACTCTCTTATAAACAGAATAAAACATACTGATTACTCCGAGCAAACCTCAAGCTGGCTGGAAAGGTTTGTATATTCATTTTCTATCACTAGTGCCCAAACACGGATAACACAGCTGGTCACAGAAACTGAGTCTCATTGTTTCTAAGACTCCACTCAACAAAACAAATGTCAAATCAAAAGAGAAGCGCCCCCCGAAACAAACAAAAACACACATTAAGCAGATTTTGAGATTTATTAAAATAAAGTATTAGCAAACAATATGCAAAAACAAAGTTCTTAAAAGAGTTATGGCTTTGAAAAGCACAATATAGTAAAACCTAATACATATTTTTAAGTATCAAAATGATAACAGAATTGAAGCATGTTGCTATAATTTCATTTTCTACAACATAAACAGAAGGAGAACAAGGACAAGTAAGAAGCAGACCTATAGTGCAGCCATTGGTTTGGTCTTTATTATCCTCATACGAAGTATCTTTTTAAGAGAACACTGGCAGGATTACATATATATATACCCACTTCTCATGATTACAATCCTACTCAATTTTAATATAAGCGATTTTCAAAATGCAACTTTAACCAACCATGTTGAAAAGAAAAGCACCTGCCCAACTATTATCTTCAAGAGTCCCTACAGTTAAAATACTTTATGAATAAATCAAAGCAACATCATCTTCAATGGTATTAGACTATCATAAAAGATTTCTGACTCTAATAAAAGATTTCTTCTTTATTTGGGATTGTTTGGCCTCACTGGAGTTTTGTTATAGCTAACACCAGCTAGTATTAAGAAGGCACTATCTATCGATGGGGTAAAAACAAACAAAAAAAACTACCTCTACACAAAAATTCACTTTTAAAAAACAGTATCCTCAAATGAATCCTTAAAGGACCATGGTTTACAACAATTTAAAATTTTAAGAATTTTAAGAACTGAATTATTTGGATGAGAACCAAACAGACCTTTTTCACTCTGTCATAAGTAACAGAAGAATCCTGCTCTGAGCCTGGATCTTTTCAGTAAAACAACTCATCACTTGTTTTACAGCAATTACTACCAGCAAATATTACAGCATAAGCTCTTCTTTAAAAAAAAAAAAAATTGATACTTAATCCTTCTCACTGGCTTCTGTAAATCATCCAATTTTAAAGTAACACTTCAATTACAATAATTCATTTTAAAAGAGAAGTTTCTATTATGAAAAATCCAATATAACAAAGGCTTGACAAATACTCTTACCTCTTGTAATTAGGACATGCTAAACTGTAATCCAGTGAACTGCAAAGAACTGTCCACCTTTCCGTTTAGCAGGTAGAACTGTTTACGCAGAAGAAATGCCTCAGATTCTCTCTCCACACATGCATCTTCTATGAGAAGAAAACCTCCTCAGGGTCCCACCTGTGTTAGTGAGGAAAATGCTACTCTCTTAGGGAGACAGGCATCAAACCCGAGATTACCACCCAAGAAATGCTGTGCTAGTATCTGAAGAAATGTCCATAAACCAATACTTAGGAAAACTCCCGCCAATAAAAATCACCAAAAACTTCTAAAACCATCAGGCTGTCTACTATCTTAAAAGATTCTTGCTTATTTGATGGGTTATAACGAGGACACATTCATAATTCCTACCAGAGAGATTTAAGTAAGAATCTATTATAATAAGATAAGGAAAAGCTCTGAGCCTCTTCTAAGTTAGTAGATCCAAAATTTTAATTATTACTAGAAGTTAAATTTAACAATTATAAAAAGATGTTTCGTTCTTCAGAAAATATAAAAGATATTAATATATTTTAAGTGGGAGAGTTATAATGGCCTAAAGTAACATTAAGCAAGCAACCAGACAAAGTATAAAGAAATGGATCTAAACCGGAATATTAGATGCTCTCTGCAACGCAAGTACAACACTCAAACAGGTACTATCAAACTTGAATTTAGAGGTTCTCTGTTACTGGCATGATTTCACTTTTGCATAAACTTTCTCCTTTAAAAGAACACTATGACAGGGGAACTGTTTCTTCCAGGTACTCTAAGATAATACTGAAGGTTATATAACATGAGCCCCAGTCCTTATCTTGACAAGAGACTTCAGATCTAAATACTTACTGATCATTTTCCATCCTAAAAGAATGTCTTCCTCTCAAATGTTATGAAAAGTATAAAATAGCTATACTCTCTTTTCATACTGTTAGGTATAACTTACTGAACTATCTAGTAATCTTACTGTGGATTTCACCTCAGAAACCCAGCCAATTCTATTATCATAGTTTACTTACATAACAAGAGAATGGAAAAAATGATTTATACTCTGTTGTAAACATTTGACATTTAGATCGATGTTTTCTTTAAATTTTCTCTAAAGAAAAAAAGTTCACTTCAGTAGATCAATAACATGCCTACTAGTTTATATTCCATAACTTAAGCCAGGTAATTATGTAGAGATATAGTAGTCAAATGCACCTCTTAATTCTGTCATTTTTTTTCCAGTCAGTATATTTTTGTTGCTTTAATACATTACTGAGATTAATTTTGATTCTATTCCTCTTTTTTGCATTTACCAAACTGGTTGTAGTTTTATTATCCCCAGACTCTGTCTTTTCAGTTGGCATATATTTATATGTTGTAATGCTATAAAATAAGATTATTCTGGGTGTGATGATGCTTTCATAAATTTGACTATAAACCATTCTGGAGATTAAATAAAAACTTAAAATTGTAATTTTATGAAATGGTTTCTTTCAGAGGTACTTTTCTCATTGGTAAAATTTTAGTTTTTTTAATCTCACTGGCTAATTTTTATTTTCCATCCATTTCTGTACTGAGCATCCTCAAGAATTACAGGATCAGCTGGACTGAATGAAGTTTTCATGTAAAACCCAGGGGTGTGGAGTTAACAGCTTTTAGGAAATACAACAGGCTGATACTTTTCCATGAAACTCTTATCAGTTAATAGCTTCAGTACTGTCATTCATGAGACACAACGCCTTAGAGAAAACACAGAAAAAGCCAATCACATAAAATCTTGCTAACTCTAAAGGTTGCTATATGAATAAAAACAATTTTTAATTAACTCAGTTGAAAGCATCAATAAAAACAACAGTTTCCATCAGTTCAGGCCCACTGATGCTGATTACATGCATATGCCAGTCACTCTAGGTGGTTTTTCTACAAATGTGTTTCAAAGATTGTGCCATGAACCTGGCTAAGTTTACAATGATGTAAATGGCTAAGTTCTATCACTAAGCAAATAATCCTCTTTTGTGTGGCTGACACAGTTCTGGAAGACTGAGAATGCACGTCGTATAAAACTGATGTTTAAGGCTCAGGTTACTGTCAAGAGATTTTCACTTAGCAAAGGACTGAGAGCTGAAACATGAATGGCACTGCATCTGAGAAAACTAAAACCATCCGTTGGCTGCACTTTATAAAAGCAGTAAATAATGTTATGGAAAACAAAAAACTGCATTCTCCTTTCCTCAAAAATGCATTTTTTTCCTCATAAAAGCAGAAAGGGCAAAGAAGAAAGTCTAATGAAACTAACATTTTAAAAAGAAGATGGACATGGCTCCACGTATTTTTAAAAGACACTGGAAAATAAGCTTCTTCTAGTAAGTAAATTAGGTGATTTTCCCCCCCAAAGTAACATCTTTGTTCTTCATGCCATAACTAAGTGTCCACTGTACTGTTTCTTAGGAAAAGAGGTTATGAGTCCTTCACTCAAAGCCCTTACGTATGGCTGATTAAAAGAATATTTTAGAGTTTTTGTGTCTTTCCTCCCTAAGGATTGTTGAGACTAGCATCCACATAGGTTCTTAAAAAAATGGAAGAGCATGCATGGTAACTGAGAGAACAGTCTGTATTCTTTGATATGTGAATGTTTTCAAACCAGCTAGCTCAATAACCACTGCTGACTGATTCATACATCAGATAGGTGGCCTCATTGTTGGGGCCAGACTGAAGAGGCTCCTATGGTTATAAGACACAGGTTCCTGCATGGGAGACTGATGTAAGTTAACAGCAATGGGATTAAGTAGATTTTCCAATATTAATATCATCCATAAAACTGCAGGGAATTAAAAAGAAACCTTAAACTGGAGCTACAGGATAACAGTCTAATAATCTAGGTTGAAAATACAACAAAAGCTAGAAAAAGAATAACTTTCTATAACTGTAATCTATAAATTGCAGTGTTTAATACAAAAGGGGTACCAAGGAAGCAAGGATGAGCACTTAAGTCCAAGTCACTAGAGTGTGTTTCACAAAGGTTACACTAAAAACTGTCACCCATCAAAGTGCAAAATAAAAGATTAATGCATGTCAAAATTAGAGTTCTTGCAATGTTGGCCAAAAGCAGCAAACACAGCTGAACAAGGCCATGCGCGCACTGTCACCAGCTATGAAGCAGAACTCACAACTGACGTGAGTAAATGACATATAATGGAGATCTGCTGTTCGCAGTAACTTTTTTTAAAAAAGGAAAAGTTTTACAAAAGATATACTGAGTGGAGTCACAACACACTGACGACATTTAGCTGTATTAAATGTAAATTTTATGATGTCATTTAGAAAATTATCACTCGGCTTTTATTGAACACTACTTGTTAGAGCAGTGCATAGTGTTCCTTCAAATAAAAGATTTTTTATAGTTTCTTTTAAGTCCCTACCATATGCTTTTATAAAACAATGATATATACTTTTTTAAAGTTGGTGGGACTAAGAAACTGGTAAAAGCACAGTTCTTCAGAATCAAGGCTAAACAGAAGACTTTCATTGGACACCCTCTTATACTATTAAAATTCTTTATCATGTGATGCATTACTTTTCCAAAAAAAATTTCACAAATAAAAAAACTGTTGGGACAATAAGGCAAAAGTATGTTCCAGTTTAAGATCAATGCCAAACTTTTGAACCGGGGCACAATACTTACTCTGCACCTTTCACAACACTTTTGAGAGTTAATCACATGAACATGAATACAAACAAATGTTGATTCATCATAAAAACAAATGTATTGGTCACAATTATGTAGAAAAAGAATAAGCTGTAAAATCTGTTTTCCATGTAAGCTCACAGTATCTGTACTGGAAGTTTCCCTAAAATTAAAATAAGTCCACTAATAATATAACTGAGAAAGAATAGTTCTGCACTATGAAACAGAAGAAATGGGGTTTAGGGGGGAGCCCATCTGAGTGAGGACTTTATCTAGCCACTGAAGAGGCCCATGAAGATGAATCTCAATCCAACATGGGGTGCTGGTAACATCTTGCCGGTGATACTCTGCTCCCCAGCCCTATGAAAATGAACAGATAAAACAACAAGCCATTTTTTAAATCATTAACCAGTCTAAACCAATTTTCACACGCTAACAAAAAATAAACTTTAACATTAGAGATATACAGAATGTAACCTGAAAGGAAAACTCTCAAAACCAATCTTAGTATTCACCATGGAATTAAAAGCAAAACAACAGCTACATCATCATAACATACAATCCCTTAACAGAAATCCTGGAGGCAAGATACGTTCCAGAATTCTTTTTTTTAATTTTTAGAAAGTTAGTAATGGTGCAATATCTCATAATTAAAACATCAACAATTCTGCAATGAGCTATAGTCTCTCTTTAATGGATAAATAAAACCCATATGTAGCCTCATGTAAGTTCACATCAGATTTTGTTAACAAAAAATTTTAATTTTTAGGTTTTTTTAAAAACATCAGATAAGGCACTGTAAAACTGATCAATGCATGCACATGCAGTTAAAGTGGCAGTGATATATCATCATCCTTTAAGATGGGACACTACTGGGATGAACTGAGCTGCACCACTGTAGCCTAAAACTCCAAAGAATAAAACAGAATTTTTCACTTTTATTTGCTGGATGTATTAAGTTCTCTGCTTTACTGCTTACAGTAGTCCTTGCCTAGGAAAATCAAGTGGGGTGTGATGAGGATGGAGTGGGGAACTAGATTAAACATGCAAAGCCATGTTTCTATAACAGGGAAGGGAAATGCCTTCAGGGCTACTGATAAACTGCTGCAACAAAAAGGCCTATAACAAGCAGCAAGGAACACTGGGCTGTGGGACTGTGGGCCAGAAAGAAAAAATCCTACACAGAGCATTTGACAATTACTCTTCTTTGGCTAAATCCTTAAGGAACAAGTGGATACATTACAGGTTGCTAAAAGAGATCACTAAAACTCTTTCTAAATTTTGCTCATGAATGATCATTTGCAATGCCAATAAAATCCGGCCAAGAGCAAATGATAAATTCGAAAAGTTCTTTCAATTTTGCAAATCCTTAATAACAGAGCTTAAAACAAGGAAAAATAATTTTATTATGGTGATGAATTCTTTAAGTCAACCTAAGGGATCTAGTAATAATTGAAATTGCTGAAAGTAAAGGAACTTAAAAAGCAGTTTTAATATTAAATACTTCTTAGCAATTTAGCTAAAATTTAACTGAAATTCTTTATAAACTCAGCCCCTATTCAATACCAATATCAAGCATTTTATTATAATGTCTGAATTATAAAATAAAATCACAAACCAATCATGTGGTTTAAGTTATAAAGTTAAGAATTTTCTTTGGAAACCAGTTGAATCAGGTCAGAAGTAATTACTATATTTCATTTAACACAGACTTTTAAAAATTACAACCTACAGACATATAATACATATGTTACATGTTACAGTGACTCAAATTAAGCTACAGGTCTCAACCCACTCACCTTGACAAAACTCATTCGAATGGTACACATTTTGGTGAGCTCATATACTGCCTCAAATCCATGGTTGACAGACTGAGCCAGAAGCTGAGCAAACTCCTGATTGTTAAAAATTTTGAGGCTGCAGCTGCTGGGAATCTTACAGACAGTGGTAGGATGAAAGCCATGATGAAAGTTGCAGTTCCTACTCTGAACAAATATGCTGCTGTCACTGAGGCACTCTGCATATACCTCTCCACCAACATAGTACAGATGAACACCTTAAAAATACAGGAATTACAAGAGTCAACTTAACAAAGCAGTATAATAAAACTGAAGAGGGTGCATGAGGTACAGACAAAATAGCTACTATAGAGCAAGTCTTCAAACAGAAACTACCACTAGATGGCCTTATGTTGCTGAAGATAGTCGAGGCTAATGTCTGCATGAATGTTCATGTGAAGGACTAATGCTGAAGCTGAAATTCCAACACTTTGGCCACCCGATGTGAAGATCTGACTCATTGAAAAAGACCCTGACGCTGGGAAAGACTGAAGGCAGGAGGAGAAGGAGATGACAGGGGATGAGATGGTCGGATGGCATCACCAACTCGATGGACATGAGTCTGAGCAGGCTCTAGGAGTTGGTGATAGACAGGGAAGCCTGTCGCAAACAGTCCGACACGACTGAGCGACTGAACTGAACTGAGTGTCTGCCTAAATCTAAAATGATCCTCAAATATCTAAGACTTAAGACTTAAACAGGGAAGGACTGTCACAAACAGTCCGACACGACTGAGCGACTGAACTGAACTGAGTGTCTGCTTAAATCTAAAATGATTAAGTCTCAGGTTGGCAGCATATTAGGTTATCAGTTCTCAGAGTTGCTTTTTTTCCCCCTTTTCCAACAATCTTTCATTATCTCTATGAGAGAAACAATGACCAAAAAAATCCCCCAAGAAGGCACCTTATGATGAATCCCTTCAAAGAAATGTTCAGTGCTATCAACTACCATGAATAGTTGGTTGGCAAGAGTTTTGCACTCTTTTTGCTAATGGAAGGGTTTGCACCATTGACAAAAAAAAGCAAGCAAGCTAAGTCATATAATTTCAGGTTATAGGAAGAGTCTTTAAATGGCAGATTTACTTTATTTTCCTTTAAAAAATGTTTTTGATATTTTAAAAAATATATAAATAATATATGAATGTTCACTATTTAAAAGTTCAAACTATATAGCTAAAGCTTAAGTTGTTCCCAACTTTTCACTACTGCATGTAGTAAAAAGACCATTATAGTACATATGTGTGATTCACAGACTAGTATCAGGCTATGACATTAAAAAGTATGTTCTGTTTCTGAGCAAATAAAAATGACCCCTGGAAGAAAGGCTCCTAGAACTATATACTGGGGAAAAAAAGGGTAAAATGAGTCTAGTATTTAAGAATTCACCAAGCTTTCTCTTAAATTATCCTACTGTAGAATGAAAAATCAATGCATAGAAGTGGGGCATTTTTACCTAAAAAATCATAGCAAGTTAATAGTTCAGTCAGAAAAGAATGGAAACTTTCTTTCCAATTTATTTTTGGACACAGTATTTTTCTGAGTCTCTTCTGTAAGAAATCACATTACAATTAAAGTTATTTACCTTTTGTTCCTAAGACCTTCTCAGGTCAAAGAAGCAAAAAGTGGAAAGTAGTAAAAACAAAACTTCAAAGATAGGCAAACAGCCCTTCCTGGGACAGGTTTCCTCTCTGACCACTTAAGGCATGAGACAATTTCACTGCAATGTGAAAAGTTCCTTGTTTGTTGTGGCAACTGTCTTGGAGGATGAATTATAAATAGAACCCTGTTACCTGAATTTAAAAGGTGGGCAGAGTGGTAGCGAAGCCACTGAAGACTTACGTCATTCAAACTGGATTTCCTACCAGTAACCCTGTTTCTCCATCATAATGGAAATTCTTACAAGTCATCTCAACCCAAAATATTCCACAAAGATCATAATTCAAAAATTTTAATCCTTCACTAGCATTCATATATTTTACAAATATTTCTTGTGTATATACTATGAGCCAGGCATTGTTCTAATTACTAAAGATACTGTTACGAACAATGCAAATTTCTGTCTAGCTTGTATTTCAGTTAAGACTGAAAATGAAAAACCACAGAATAGTATGACTTCAGATCCTAAGTACTATGAAGAAAAATAGGCAGGATAAACAAAATAAGTCTGAGTACATCTCTACTTAATACATTCTTCTGTATCTGCAACCTGGGGCAAGACCATGCCTTAAGCTTCTTTGTATGCCCTTACATAATGCAGGGTACATAGCAAGCACAACAAACAACTGAATTCAACTGAATGTAGGAAAATGACAAAATTACCTTTTCCGATATGTCGCCTAGTGTTTTCAATTGTTGAATTACGATTAACATTTGACAACAATCCCAAGCAGAATCTACTTTTGTTATTCGAAGGATCTGTGAATCCATCTACTAATACACTAGTAGAAGATGCATGAAAAGCTTCTCCAACACGATTGTTTAATTCATAATAGACAATTGAACACCAATGTTTGGGCTCTTCATAGGCGACAGGCTGAACATCTGTGAACAAACCAGACACAAAAACAATGTTTAATGATCATCAGAAACTCAAAACTACTTTGGTGTTTCCTTTAACCCAACTCAAGCACTATATTAAAAAGAAAATTTTCAGATATTTCACTGACGTCTCATTGCTGGCTTTCGGTCTGTATCAAAAAAACAAACAACAGACGTGCCTTTTTTTTAAAAAGATTTTTTTGATATGGACCATTTTAAAAGTCTTTATTGCATGTGTTACAATGAAATTTTTATTGAATTTGTTGCTTCTGTTGCTTTTATGTTTTGATTTTTGGCCAGGGGGCATATGGGGTCTTAGCTCCCTGACCAGGGATCGAACCCATCCTCCCTGCATCAGAAGGTGAAATCTTAACCACTGGACTGCCAGGAAATTCCCCAGAAATGCTTTGACCATAAAAGTTTTTTAAAAATTATACATATACAAGGATGGGCAACATCGCATTTTAAGTTGCTTTTCAAGCAGAATCGAATCCAGGTTTAAAGTTGAGATGATAAAAGCTCTGTTTCAACAAACTGAAAGACAACTATACCAGCATTTGTAAAATTATTTTAAACAAAAATTTGGACTAAAAAATTAAGGCTATTAGCAAACTAGGAATAGAGGGTAATTTATTCAACTTGATATAAAGAACATTTACAAAAAACTTCCAGCTAATGTCATACTTAAGGGTGAAAAACTAGAAGTTTTTCTGCTAAGATCAGTAACAAGGCAAAGATTTGCTCACCACTCCCTTTCAACAGCATATTGGAAATCCCAGCTAATGCAGTAAGAGAAAAGAAAATAAAAGTTATATGGATTGAGAAGGAAGACATAAAACTGTCTTTGTTCACAAATGACAAGATTATCTATGCAAAAAATCAATCTGAGATGATTGACAGAAAACCTCCTAGAACTGATAAGCAATTATAGGAAAGTTGTAGAATATAAGGTTAATATACAAAAGTCAATCACTTTTCTATACCAGCAATAAGTGAGTAGAATTTGAAATAAAATTCATTATCATTCATAGCAGCACTCAAACAATGAAATATTTAGGTAAAAAACAAACAAAACAGGTAAGATATATATATTGAAACTATGAAATTCTAAATAAAGAATTCAAAGAAGGAACTAAATAAGTAGAGAGACAGTCTATGATCATGTGCAGGAAGCCTCAGTTCTCCCCACCATGACTTAAGAGTGAATGAAATCCCAATAAAAACTTCAGCAAATCATCTTGTAAACTGATCCGAAGTTTACATGGAAAGGCAAAAGACCCAGAAGAGCCAACACAATACTGAAAACCAAACCAAGACGACTAACACCATCCAACTTAAAAACTGGCTATAAAACTATAGTAGACACTCTATTAAAATCATCTCAAAAATAGATCACAGAGATATGATATAAAACTATAAAACTCAAGAAAACAGAGGAGAAAATACAGATGACCTTGAATATGGTAATGACTTTTTAGATACAATACCAAGGCACGATCATTGAAGAAATAATTGATAAAGCTAGATTTCATTAAAAATTAAAAACTTCTACTCTTCAAGACACTGTCAACAGAATGAGAAGACAAGCCACAGAATAGGAGAATATATTTGCAAAAGACAAGTCCTAGTAAAGGACTGTTGCACAAATACAAAGAACTCTTAAAACTCAATAAGATGGCCATAAGTTCGTGGATTTATCTCTGGGCTTTCTATTCTGTTCCATTGGTCTATATTTCTGTCTTTGTGCCAGTACCATACTGTTTTGATGACTGTGGCTTTGTAGTAGAGTCTGAAGTCAGGCAGGTTGATTCCTCCAGTTCCATTCTTCTTTCTCAAGATTACTTTGGCTATTTGAGGTTTTTTGTATTTCCATACAAATTGTGAAATTATTTGTTCTAGTTCTGTGAAAAATACCGTTGGTAGCTTGATAGGGATTGCATTGAATCTATAGATTGCTTTGGGTAGAATAGCCATTTTGACAATATCGATTCTTCCAATCCATGAGCATGGTATGTTTCTCCATCTGTTTGTGTCCTCTTTGATTTCGTTCATCAGTGTTTTATAGTTTTCTATGTATAGGTCTTTTGTTTCTTTAGGTAGATATATTCCTAAGTATTTTATTCTTTTTGTTGCAATGGTGAACGGTATTGTTTCCTTAATTTCTCTTTCTGTTTTTTCATTGTTAGTATATAGGAATGCAAGGGATTTTTGTGTGTTAATTTTATATCCTGCAACTTTACTATATTCATTGATTAGCTCTAGTAATTTTCTGGAAGAGTCTTTAGGGTTTTCTATGTAGAGGATCATGTCATCTGCAAACAGCGAGAGTTTCACTTCTTCTTTTCCTATCTGGATTCCTTTTACTTCTTTTTCTGCTCTGATTGCTGTGGCCAAAACTTCCAACACTATGTTGAATAGCAGTGGTGAGAGTGGGCATCCTTGTCTTGTTCCTGATTTCAGGGGAAATGCTTTCAATTTTTCACCATTGAGGGTGATGCTTGCTGCGGGTTTGTCAAATATAGCTTTTATTATGTTGAGGTATGTTCCTTCTATTCCTGCTTTCTGGAGAGTTTTAATCATGAATGGGTGTTGAATTTTGTCAAAGGCTTTCTCTGCATCTATTGAGATAATCATATGGTTTTTATCTTTCAATTTGTTAATGTGGTGTATTACATTGATTGATTTGCAGATATTAAAGAATCCTTGCATTCCTGGGATAAAGCCCACTTGGTCGTGGTGTATGATTTTTTTAATATGTTGTTGGATTCTGTTTGCTAGAATTTTGTTAAGGATTTTTGCATCTATGTTCATCAGTGATATTGGCCTGTAGTTTTCTTTTTTTGTGGCATCTTTGTCTGGTTTTGGAATTAGGGTGATGGTGGCCTCATAGAATGAGTTTGGAAGTTTACCTTCCTCTGCAATTTTCTGGAAGAGTTTGAGTAAGATAGGTGTTAGCTCTTCTCTAAATTTTTGGTAGAATTCAGCTGTGAAGCCATCTGGTCCTGGGCTTTTGTTTGCTGGAAGATTTCTGATTATAGTTTCGATTTCCTTGCTTGTGATGGGTCTGTTAAGAAACTTAAAAGCTTTTGCACAACAAAGGAAACTATAAGTAAGGTGAAAAGACAGCCCTCAGATTGGGAGAAAATAATAGCAAATGAAGAAACAGACAAAGGATTAATCTCAAAAATATACAAGCAACTCCTGAAGCTCAATTCCAGAAAAATAAATGACCCAATCAAAAAATGGGCCAAAGAACTAAACAGACATTTCTCCAAAGAAGACATACAGATGGCTAACAAACACATGAAAAGATGCTCAACATCACTCATTATCAGAGAAATGCAAATCAAAACCACAATGAGGTACCATTACACACCAGTCAGGATGGCTGCTATCCAAAAGTCTACAAGCAATAAATGCTGGAGAGGGTGTGGAGAAAAGGGAACCCTCTTCCACTGTTGGTGGGAATGCAAACTAGTACAGCCACTATGGAAACAGTGTGGAGATTCCTTAAAAAACTGGAAATAGAACTGCCATATGACCCAGCAATACCACTTCTGGGCATACACACTGAGGAAACCAGATCTGAAAGAGACACGTGCACCCCAATGTTCATCGCAGCACTGTTTATGATAGCCAGGACATGGAAGCAACCTAGATGCCCATCAGCAGATGAATGGATAAGGAAGCTGTGGTACATATACACCATGGACTGTTACTCAGCCGTTAAAAAGAATTCATTTGAACCAGTTCTGATGAGATGGATGAAACTGGAGCCCATTATACAGAGTGAAGTAAGCCAGAAAGATAAAGAACATTACAGCATACTAACACATATATATGGAATTTAGAAAGATGGTAATGACAACCCTATATGCAAAACAGAAAAAGAGACATAGAAGTACAGAACAGACTTTTGAAGTCTGTGGGAGAAGGTGAGGGTGGGATGTTTCGAAAGAACTGCATGTATACTATCTATGGTGAAACAGATCACCAGCCCAGGTGGGATGCATGAGACAAGTGCTCGAGCCTGGTGCACTGGGAAGACCCAGAGGAATCGGGTGGAGAGGGAGGTGGGAGGGGGGATCGGGATGGGGAATACGTGTAAATCTATTGCTGATTCATGTCAATGTATGACAAAACCCACTGAAAAAATAAATTAAAAAAAAAAAACTCAATAAGAAAATGAATAAGCCAATGAGAAAAACTGGTCAAAGATATGAACAGACACCTCACTGAAGAAGATATACATAAAAGCAAATATGCATATAAAAAGATGCTCCACACTGTATGTCACCAGGGAAATGCAAATCAAAATAGCAAGGAGATACTACTGCATTAGAATTACCAAAACCATTAGAATTGCCAAATCCAAAACACTGACAATCCCAAATACTGGTGAAGATGGGGAGCAATAGAAACTCTCATTCACTGCTGGCGAGAATGTAAAATGGTACCGCCACTTTGGAAGACAATTTGTTGACTTCTTACAAAGCAACAAACTCTTAATCCAGCAAATGTGTTTCGCACTATTTGCCTGAAGGAGTAAAAAACTTAGGTCCACACAAAAACTTCAGAGAGATGTTTACAGAAGCTATTTATAATGGCCGCAACTTGGAAGCAACCAAGATATCCTTCAATATGTGAGTGGATAAATAAACTGTAGTACACCAGACAACCAAATATTATTCAGCACGAAAAAGAAATGCACTATCAAGCCATGAAAAGACATGGAGGTGAGGGACTTAGGTGCATATGACTAAGTGAAGAAAAGGCTACATACTATAAGATTCCAATTATAAGACAGTCTGGAAAAGGCAAAACTACAGAGACAATAAAAAGATCAGTGGTTGCCAGGGGTTAGGAAAGAGGGAGAATGAACAGGCAGAGCACAGAGGATTTTTAAAGCAGTGAAATTATTCTATATGATACTATAAAGGATGGCTACATGTCATTATTCATTTGTTACAACTCAAGGAATGTATAATACCAGGAATGAATCCTAATGTAAATTATACATTTGGGGTGATAGTGATGTATCAATGTAGGTTCATAGATTGTAATAAATGTATCACTCTGGTGCAGGTAGTGGGGGAAGCTGTACATGTGTAGGGGGAAAGGGTATGTGGGAACTCTGTACTTTTCACTCAAATTTGCTGTGAATCTAAAAAATAGTTTTAAAAAAAAGGAAGGAAAGAAAAAACACGACTAAATGAGTGTCCTTTGGGTAAAAGGTGGTACACATTTGAAGCTTTAAGTGCCAGAACAGTGTACGGAAAAAGCTTTGTATAAAATATAAAACACTGGCCAAATTCTTATCAGTATTAAAAATCAATAATTCCTAATGGACGCAATGGATGGAAGAGAGACATGGAAGCTCTGCATCCAGCTCTATTAGAGTGTCTGTCTTGGAGCTGATATCAGAAAGAGAAGTCATGAATTGTCAGTTTTCTTTCAAGAAAGGCAGAAATTTTTTAAAACGTCCAAGAAAAACGTTAAGAGTAAGTCACACTGACTATGTAGACACCACAAAAGAGTTGGTTGACTTTTAAAACTCAGTTTTAATTATTCAACTGCAAAGAATTCAGATGAGGAGGTACAGGAAAAAAAAAAAAATGAGGACCTATAAAGCAAAGTTCTAAGAGCTCAGATTTTAAAGAAATTTATATGAAAGATGGAACAAGGAGGGACTCATAATCAAACACATATATAGATGAGTAGCAGTAAGTTATAACAGTGTCATGAAAGACTAGAGCCAAGATAAGCAAAACAAAAAAGACAATTTTGGTTAGAATGAAAAGAGGAAAATCAAAAGCTCTGCGACTCTGCTCAAGGCAAAGGACATCTTGTTAACTGGTGATTCATGGCATTGCAATTTAACTCTAATTTCCCAAGTGAGAAGAAACTCTGGTGAAAAAAAACATCTAGGAGGGTGGGAAGACTTGAGTGCCAGGTTCTTCTAAAGGGACTCAGTTGTTTGGCTAAGAAACTATAATCCAAGAAATATTTAACATACATCACTACTAAACTGTACTCTCTGATCTCTGGAGAATCAAAAGAAAGAAGGAAAATGATAGATGGGGTAAACGTACTCCAAATTTTTAGAAAGAAGATGATAATACCATTTTGGGGGAATTACCTGATGCTGTATACTAAGATCATCATAAATACAGTCAAATTCAATCAACATACTAATAACTCCTATGTATTTATTATCTCTTTATTTTACAAATGGAGAGATTTAGGCTTAGATATATTTTAAAAGCCACTCTAAGCTGCAAAGCAAATAAGTAGAGATGCAGGAATTCAAATCCAGAAATTCATGTTCTGAGACAGTTTGCTCTAAATGAAGGTAGATACTATGAATATTAAGCAAATTAATATGACAAAATTCCTAGATAAATTCTAATCCTGAAAAAGCCAAGGTATTATTTAAACATTAACAAGATTATTATTAGGGGGCCTGAAATTTATTCTTAGGAATGCGGGGCTTATGGGACATACAGTCATCCCATATCATCACAAACACTATACAATACACACAAGGACACCATTCTTTCAAGAAACTAAAGTGGCAGTAACTTACTTCATGTAAACTTGTGACAAATTAAGAAGTTTAAGGTCTCAAAACAAAATGACTTTAAAAACCATAATTGAGATACCACTTCATACCCATTAGGATACTATTATCAAAAGAAAAAAGAAAATAACAAATGTTGGCAAAAATATGGAGAAATTGGAAATCCACTGCATTGCTGGTGAAAATGTAATGATGTAGCCACTGTGGAAAACAGTTTGGCAGTTCCTCAAAAAAGCTAAACAGAATTACCATAAAATCTAGCAATTCTACTCCCAGGTATATAATACCAAATGAATTAAAAAACAGAGACTCAAACAGAAACCTGTATATCAATGTTTTCAGCAGTATTGTTCAGAATAGTCAAAAGGTGTAAACAAACCAAATGTTCATGAACTGATAAATGGATAAACAAAACATGGTATATGCTTACAACAGAATACTTCTCAGCCTTAAAGAGGAATGAAATTCTAATACATGCTACAACCTGGATAAACCTTAAAAACATTATGCTAAGTGAAATATGCTAGACTCAAAGGGACAAACATTATATGATTCCACTTAAGATGCAGTCGCTAGAATAAGCAAATTCAGAAGACAGGTGGCTCAGGGGTAAAGAATCTGCCTGTCAATGCAGACAACTGTAGTTTTTAATTTAAAAAAAAAAATAAGTCTTTTTCATCAGTTTTCTTGAGATACAAATGACATCAGCACTGTTAAGTTTAAGATACACAACATAATGATTTGCCGTATATACATCCTGAAATGATTATCACAATAAATTTAATGAACATCCATCAAATCATGCATGTGTGCTCAGTCGTGTCTGACTCTCTGCGACCGCATAGACTGTAGCCCACCAGGCTCCTCTGTCCATGGGATTTCCCAGGCAAAAATACTGGAGTGGGTTTGCCATTTCCTTTTCCAGGGAATCTTCCTGGCCCAAGGATCAAATCTGTGGTCTCCTGCGCCTCCTGCACCGGCAGGCAGATTCCTCACCACTGAGCCACCTGGGAGGTCCTCCATCAACTCATATAGACACAAAATTAAAGAAGCAGGAAAAAAAACATTTTCCTTGTGATGAGACCTCTTAGGATTTACTCTCTTTACAACTTCATATATAACACACAGAAGTGTTAATTACATTTATCATGTTGTACATTATGTCACTTGTACTTATTCATCTTATAGCTGGAAGTTTGTGCCTTTTGACAGCCTTCATCCAGTCAATTTTATTTCTATCAATGAAGAATCCAAAAGCAAAATTTAAAAAAATTCCACTCACTGAGGAATAAATTTAAAAAGAAAATAAGTAAAAGACTTATACTGAAGTTGAAGGCCTAAACAAATGGAGAGTACAGAGTACAATCCATGTCCGTATACTAGAAGATGATGGCATATCTCCCCAAATTGATTTAAAGATTCAAAGTGACCTCTATCAAAATCCAAGGAGGAATTTTTTTGAGGGGGACAGAAATTGAAAAATTGATACTAAAATGATATGGAAACAGGCAAAGAATGTAGAATTGCTAAATAATTTTCAAAAAGAACAAAATTGGAGGACTAACACTTCCTGTTTTCAAAACTTACTGTAAAATTTTAGTAATCAAGACTGTAAGGGAAAGATATACAGATCAATAACAAAATTTAGCATCCTGAAATAAATCCTTACATTTATAGTCAACTGATTCCTAAAAGAGAAGCCAACATGATACTCTTATCAACAAACAGTGCTAGAATCAACTCGGTATCTACTTGAACAAAGATGACTTCAGACCATTACCATACAAAAAGCTTAATTCAAAATGAATCACAGACCTAAATATAAGAGCTAAAGAACTGCTGGGAGAAAACACAGAAGAGTAATTTTTATGACCCTGGGACAAAGGTTTTTTAGATGCAACACCAAAAGCATAATCCAGGGGAAAAAAAAAACACTGATAATTTCATCAAAATGAAAAACTTCTGTGCTTCAGAGGACACCATTAATAAGATGAAAAGACAATCCACAGAGTGAGAGAAAATATTTGCAAATCATATGTTTGATAAAGGACTTCTGTCCAAAATATATACAGAACTCTTACAACTCAATAATAAGACAAACAACTCAACTTAAAAAAAAGGCAAAAGATTTAAATAAACCAAAGAAGATATATGAATGGCTAGGTACATTGAAAATGTTCAAAATCATTCCTCAGTAGGGAAATGCAAATTAAAACAAAGGAGACACCACTTTATACCCAAGAGAATAACTACAATCAAAAAGATAAACAATAACAAGTGTCAGAAGGGTAGGAGAAACTAGCACACTCACATGGTACTGGTAAAAACAGTACTACCATTTATAGTTGTCTGGCAGTTTCTCTTAAATACTTAAATTTACCATATGACTCAGAAAAATAAAAACAAAGACTTAGTATTTGCAAACATTCATAACAGCATTGTTCATGCTAGCAAAAAACTACAAACAATTCAAATGTTTATCAACTGATAAATGGGTAAACCAAATGTGGTGTATCCATACAATGAAATACTATTCAGCAGTGAAAAAGAATAAAGTATTGATACATGGTACAAAATTGATGAATCTTGAAGACTACACATTCTGTGATTCTATTTATATGAGATGAGAGAAGGCAAATCTACAGGTACAAAAAACAGATTAGAAGATTTCTGGAGCTGGGGGTATGACAGAATAGATTGCAAACATGCATATGGGATATTTTTAAAGCATTATAAAACTGTTCTAAAACTAGATCATGGTAACAGTGTAAAATTTTATACATTTTTTAAAAATCATTGAATCATATACTTAAAAGGATAAATTAATGGCATATAAACTACAACTCAATAAAGCTGGCTTCTAGAAGTGGATGAGAAGTTTTTTTTGTTTTTTTTTTTTTTTAAAAAGCAAAAACAACAAAATAAGCATTGTACTTCTTACCTCTGCTGGATATACTGGGCATAATCTGAGGAATCATATTATTGCTTGTATCCATGGGCTGGGAATTATCTTGACCCATCTGATCATCTGGTGGCATATAGGCAGGAGGAGGAGTATCAGCTAACAGGAAGAAAATAAGACAAGTTAGAGTCCCAAAAGAATAGTTAAAATCTTCACCTTGCTCAAAATTAAATCTAAATGCATCAGAAAATTCTTAAAAGATTGCCAGTAGTATTCATTACTGAAAATCACAGACACACAAAAATGCTGGACGCTACCTTAGGGAAAGGCAAAAGGAGAAAAGACAGCATACCCCTTAGCCACCAGAAACCTACTACAAGTCCACATGAATTTGGTCCAATCCAGCACAGTAACATCACTGCTAAAATTCACTACAATAGAATTTAAGGTCATGAATTTTGCCTTTATTTGCTTAGAATCACATGCTCAGAGAAACTGCAACTACTGCAAGTCAATCTGAGGGGCGTAGATTATCCTCGTTCGGATATCTACAGAGACATTCTTAAATTATCAAGATCATCACACACTGTACTGTTATTTAAAACTGGAAAATAAAACCATGCTCTTTCAAAATTTGCCAACAACACTAACAGCAGCTATCTAATTCTTTTGCGAGGTTTTACAATGGCATTATGTCCTATTAAATGGCTCTAAGGAAACAAAGTGAACTACAAAATCTTTTGAGTTAAAACATTTCTGGCTGCAAACCTTTACAAAAGCTATAGCTATACTTCTTTGTCTCAGTAACAATAAATACTGAACATATATCTGAATATACAACTTGTCTTTTACCTCAAGGTTTGTACAAGATGTATTTTGAGACAGAGCTACCAACCAGCACTGACTGTAGTACAAAGGATGAAAATTAGTTTTTGAAAAGACACCTAACAGCAAATTAAACAGTTGGAACTTAAATTCTTTTCAAAAAACAAAACTTCATCAATTGGTACTTCACTGCAATAGAGAAACCACTAAGTATACATTTACATATGACTGCCTGCAATAGTAGGCACTCCAGTATTTCTAATGATTTAACCATTCAAGACATGCATGCCATTAATAAAATTTAGCCACTTTAAAAATCTGCTTCACAGCAAGATCCTCTATGACCCACCTCCCAGAATATTGGAAATAAAAGCAAAACTAAACAAATGGGATCTAATGAAACTTAAAAGCTTTTGCACTACAAAAGAAACTATAAGTAAGGTGAAAAGACAGCCGTCAGATTGGGAGAAAATAATAGCAAATGAAGAAACAGACAAAGGATTAATCTCAAAAATATACAAGCAACTCCTGCAGCTCAATTCCAGAAAAATAAATGACCCAATCAAAAAATGGGCCAAAGAACTAAACAGACATTTCTCCAAAGAAGACATACAGATGGCTAACAAACACATGAAAAGGTGCTCAACATCACTCATTATTAGAGAAATGCAAATCAAAACCACAATGAGGTACCATTACACACCAGTCAGGATGGCTGCTATCCAAAAGTCTACAAGCAATAAATGCTGGAGAGGGTGTGGAGAAAAGGGAACCCTCTTACACTGTTGGTGGGAATGCAAACTAGTACAGCCACTATGGAAAACAGTGTGGAGATTCCTTAAAAAACTGGAAATAGAACTGCCATATGACCCAGCAATACCACTTCTGGGCATACACACTGAGGAAACCAGATCTGAAAGAGACACATGCACCCCAATGTTCATCGCAGCACTGTTTATAATAGCCAGGACATGGAAGCAACCTAGATGCCCATCAGCAGATGAATGGATAAGGAAGCTGTGGTACATATACACCATGGAATTTTACTCAGCCGTCAAAAGGAATTCATTTGAACCCAGTTCTGATGAGATGGATGAAACTGGAGCCCCTTATACAGAGTGAAATAAGCCAGAAAGATAAAGAACATTACAGCATACTAACACATATATATGGAATTTAGAAAGATGGTAACGATAACCCTATATGCAAAACAGAAAAAGAGACACAGAAATACAGAACAGACTTTTGAACTCTGTGGGAGAAGGTGAGGGTGGGATGTTTCAAAAGAACAGCATGTATACTATCTATGGTGAAACAGATCACCAGCCCAGGTGGGATGCATGAGACAAGTGCTCCGGCCTGGTGCACTGGGAAGACCCAGAGGAATCGGGTGGAGAGGGAGGTGGGAGGGGGGATCGGGATGGGGAATAAGTGTAAATCTATGGCTGATTCATATCAATGTATGACAAAACCCACTGAAATGTTGTGAAGTAATTAGCCTCCAACTAATAAAAAAATTAAAAAAAAAAAAAAAAAAATCTGCTTATGATCCTTCTCCAGGCAAATCAGTGCATCAGTTGTCTAATTAAAGATAACTGGAGTTCATTTTAACCTACCAAAGTATAAAATGATTTGACAAGCAATGTAGCAAAGTTAAAACAGCACAGACTTTAGAGTCAGAGAAACCTGGGCCTGACCCCCACTTATTAGCTATGTGACCTTAAGCAAGGTACTTAAACTCTTGGGGTTAATACCAGTTTCATTTTCCATCTGTAAAATAACAATAATATCTATCTCACATGGGTGTTCTGAAGATTAAGTTTAATGTGATATCTTTCATCACAGTATTAGTTATACAAAAGGCACTTGATAAATGGTATTCGGTAGTAAAATCTTTATGAAAATATTTAACTTAAGTCAAATATAGCTACTTCCTTTGTTGCTTTGATAGAACTTAATTGTAATGCCTAGTGGCATACATAGATTTAGTCATTTGGTCCAATACACGGCCAACTGATATCTAACAACACTTTGTTTCCAGATTATCTACTTTCCTTCACATTCATCAGACAGAGTCATTTTCTGTCTTTCTGTATTTGATAAGTTTTTACTACATTCTGCCTTTACTGTATATAGGACTCCTCTCTATGAAATCATTCAAGTTAACACCATTGGGCTTCAAACTCTCCATCTGCACTGGTAACCACTTAACATATAGGTATATCTACATAGTTAGCAGTAAACGTATTTATACGTTGCTGTAATTTCATCTATTTATTTAACAAATATTTACTGGAGGATCTACTGCATATTAGACTCTGACGTAGGTACTGGAGATGTAGCAATAAACAAAAGATGCTATGAAATCCCTTTTTTCGTGGAGTTTACAGACAAGATGGGAGGGGGAAGAGGCAGGTTATAAGTAAAGACAAAATATACTACACTGGACTGTAATACATGCCATAGAGAAAGATCAAGCAATGAGATAGGGAAGGTGGGTTGGAGAAGTGAGTGCAACTTTTAAATTTTATCTACCTTATTGTCACTGTTCTTAAAGGGTAATCGCCAATCTCCCCCAAATTGTGTTTGCTTTTTTAAAAACTTCCATTTATGTAAACTGAAAAAATAAAAACAGTTCACCCACTTTCCTCAACTGGTTTTTCACCACCTCTGGCAAACACCAGAGGTGGCTGTCCTCTGTCTCTATGAGCCTAGCTGTTTTTTTTTAAGTCCACATGTAACGGAGATCATAACGTATTTGTCTTTCTCAGTCTTATTTCACTTAGCATAAAGCTGTCAAGATTCATCCATGTTGTCACAGATGGCAAGATCTCATTCTTTTCTGTGGCTGGATAATATTTGTGTGTGTGTGTTTATCATATCTTCTTTATCCATAAACGAACACTTAGGCTGCTTCCAAATCATGGCAACTATAAATAAAGTCACAATAAACATGAGAGGGGTGATATCTCCCTGAGTTAGTTTTTTTTGGATAAGTATCTAAAAGTAGAGTTACAGAAGCATATGGCAGTTCTATTTTTTATTTTTTGAGGAAATTCTATACTGTTTTCAAAACTGGCCACACTAATTTTCATTCTAATAGTGCATAAGAATTCCCTTTCCTCCAAATCCTCTCCAACACTTGTTATTTCCACCTTTCTGATAAACAGTCACTGTAATAAAGTATTAGCCTTAGGCGCTCAGTCGTGTCTGACTCTTTGCGACCTCACGGACTTGTAGCCCACCAGGCTCCTCTGTCCATGGGATTCTCTAGGCAAAAATACTGGAGTGGGTTGCCATTTCCTCCTTCAGGGGACCTTCCCAACTGTACATAAAAGAGACTTCAATAATGTGCATTACAGGATACCCCAGGTTAACCTGTTATAGGAAACTGCCTCTTGAGTCTTTGAATTCTATAACGATTCTACACCTCTGGTTGGCCAATTGCTTGTTTATTTAGGTTTTAAGGTGAATGACCTGGGGATATTTGTTTCCATCAACCAGACTGCAAATCCAGAGGCACCGCTGAAATGTCTACTTTTCTTGCTATCCTCAGAAGAGACTGCTGCACATCTACTCTAAGATTCTCATTCTTTTCAGCTTACAATACAAATAAGGGTAAGGTAATCTCTCACTGTGGTTTTGACCTGCATTTCCCTGACAATTAATGATGCAGAGCATCTTTTCATGTATCTATTGGCCAACAGTATGTCTTCTTTGGATAATTTTCTATCCAGCTCTTCCACCCATTTTTTAACAGATTTTTTTTCCCCACTGTGTCCTATGAGTTCTTCCTATAAATTCTGGATATTAGCCCCTTATCAGATACATCATTTGCAAAAATTTTCTTTCATTCAGTAGGCTGCCCTTTTATTTTATTGATGGTTTCCCTTGCTGTGCAGAAACGCTTTAGTCTGATGTAGTTTCACTTCTTTATTTTTGCTTTTGTTGCTTTTGCTTTTAGTGTCAGATTTTTAAAAAATCATCAGCAAGACCTAGGTTAAGGAGCTTACTACATATATTTTCTTCTAGGAGTTTTATGATTTGAGGTCTTACATTAAACTCTATCTGAGTTAATTTTTGTGTGTGGTGTAAGACAATGGTCCAATTTCATCCTTTTGCATGTGGCTGTCCAGTTTTACCAACATATTTATGGAAGAGACTATCCTTCCCCCTTGTACATTCATGGCTCCTCTGTTGTAAATTACTTGACAATTTTTGCATGAGTTTATTTCTCGACACTCTGTTCCATGATCTACGTGTTTGTTTGTATGCCAATATTACATTACTTTTATTATTACAGCTTTGTAATACAGTTTGAAAACAGGGAGTATGATGCCTTCAGCTTTGTCCTTCTTTCTGAAAACTGCTTTGGCTATTCTGGGTCGTTTGTGGTTCCATACACATTTTAGGACTATTATATTTTGTGAAAAATATACCTACTTGCATTTTTAAACATATGGCGCTTGGCAAAATGAAATTCAAAACTCTTCTGGAAATCAAACAATTACCAAAGAATAGTCAAAAATAGTTAGTTCTTGGCATATTAACAGTTGACCCAGAGGATCAGCAGTATTAGAACAAATGCTAATTCTTAGGAGTTATTTTTTGTATCAATAAAATAAATTCTTACCTGGGAGCTGAAATGGACTTCCTGGTCCAGAACTTGCTGGGGAGTTGGGATATGTGCTGCTAGCAGGGGAAGGAGGGTAGGGACTATTTGGAGATAAGGGAAAAGGAGTGTTGTTGGGCTGATGGAAAGAATCAGGAAACGTTGCATTTTGTGGCATGTGCGGTTCATTGTGGCTTAAGTTTCTAAACTGAACCAGAAGGCTGTGTTGTGGATTGAATTCATTATGACGAGGCACTAACACTGGAGGTAAGACTGAAAGACAAAAATCAAAAGTTTTCTGTCAGCAATGACTAAAACAACTCATACACATGAAGGGACAGATAAGAAAGGATTAAGGGAAGAGTGTAAACCTATTAAAACAACTGACTTTTAGGAAGGGCTGCTTTGTAGAACCCTGAATCTGTATTTACATAATAATTAAATCAAACATTCTCTAAGCATTCAGCCTATATAAAATACTCTAGAAGACAGAATACCCAAGCAGAGAAGATATCCCTCTTATTCTCTAAGAGAGTAAGCATATTTAAGAGCAACCATAATTACAACAAAGGGAATAAAGCCAATGTTTTACAAAAACTATAATTGGTATATAACCCTAACCCTTTAAAAACTATGAATCACCATATTGTACACCTGAAACTTAATATATTATATGTCAGTGATACCAAAAAAAAAAAAAAGAAAAAAAAGGCAAATATGCCATCATCTCCTTAGATGTTACTGCTGTTGGTCTCGCTTTATCTGTTTGAAACAGGGAACACATCCTAAACCACGTGGGCCAAAGCATCATCCCTTAGTGTGCAGTCCAGATAGCTGTTTCTACTTCTCTGCATGTTTTGCTCTTTACCGTCCAAGACTGTAATTTTCATAAGGTGCTCATATGAATCTGAAATAAAATAGTGGGCTAATATAACTTTAAAATTTTTAATTAAAAAATAGATGAAAACAGCCATAATATAGAGAATTTAATGCACTGAGAGTTCAACAGGGATAAGTATTCCCAGCTAGCAAGGAGTCAAACAAAATACTGTGGAAAAGACAACATCTGATTGGACCTTAAAGAACAGGAAGCATTTCACATGGAAGTGCTAGGGGTGGAGAGTGTCAAGGGTATAGAGGAGGAGCTGGAAAGATACAAGAAAGGACAGTCAGAGGGCTAAGCACTAAACTGGGAGGTAAGACTAGAGAATAAAGTTGAAATCAGCTATGTATAGGTCCTGAAAGCCTCCATGTTTCCAATTTTGAACATTTCTTCTTTCTTTATTTGAGAGATCTTGTATTTTATGTTCTTCAGTAAAGTTTCCCCAATTGAAAACAGTAATAATTCCTAGATAGACGTCTTCCACTCAAAATGATTTTTTCTAAACACAACCGTAACAAAAATATACACAAGTATAAACAGTTTTAAACGGGACTTCCCTTGTGGCTCAGCTGGTCAAGAATCCACCTGTAATGCAGGAGACCTGGGTTCAATCCCTGGGCTGGGAAGATCCCCTGGAGAAGGGAAAGGCTACCCACTCTAGTATTCTGGCCTGGAGAGTTCCATGGACTGTATAGTCCATGGGTCACAAAGAGTCAGACACAACTGAGCGACTTTCACTTAACAGTTTTAAAGACACATCTTTTTTAACAGATCCACTTTATTCAAACATTCAATTTCTCTAAAACCTCAAGTGATCAATAACATCTGATCACCTTTCCCAAGAGGAAATTGTAAAATCTCATTTCTCTAAACTCTTAAGGTACTAACTCATCTCTTTCATAATTTTTTTGTATTTATCAGTGTAATTTCACTTTCAAAAATTTCCCTTTGACTCTAACATCTAGTCAGAGTGAAAGAGTAAAACATCTAGTGAAATGTTTAGTGAAACATTTAGTTTCACTAAAACTGTTTAGTGAAAGTCACTCAGTCATGTCCAACTCTTTGAGATCTCCAAGCCAGAATACTGGAGTGGGTAGCCTTTCCCTTCTCCAGGGGATCTTCCCAAGTCAGCAGTGACAAAAGACAAAATTAAACTGTTTTAAAATTAACTAGGCTGTATCTCTCTTCCCTGAAGTAGGGATGAAGCTAAGGAATCAGAAGCTCTGTAATTTTTATTGTTTTTTATCTCTTTTCATTTTACTGAATTAGTATTGTAACTATGTAGTTAATATCTGAATATGACTGCTTTTTTCTATGTATTACTAACTGCTGTTTCCCTTACAAAATGATGGGCAGCTGCCACTGGACAGCAGGACATGGGACACTGAGAATGTCTATGTTCAGCTCTCTAGCAATCTGAAAGATTTAGTGAAATAACCATTTAGGAATTCACTCCAGTAAGGATTTTTTTGGGACAGAACTAAAATCACTAATTTCTCTTTAACTTGTATATTATCTATACACATACTTTTTTTTAAGAAATTACTTTCATTCAAAATTAATAATAATACACTGATAGTTTAAAAAGATAGATGCTACAAGAGATTATAAACAAAAAGAACAATTTCTAAGCCTCCTACCAAACTGCTTCCAGAAACAACAAATTTAAACTCTCATCCATTTCCTCTGACATACACTTTGTGCCCTACTAAATAATAATGCTTACAGTGCTGTTACTGTTTTGTCAAGACATTATCTGTAGACTTACTTTTATGGCAAATGAAGTAGATTTCTTAAATCATTCTATTCCCCATTCTCTTCCTAATAAAGTCACATAAAAATTTGGTTAACATCCTGTGTTTATGATAGTTTATATATTTTATAAACTACATAAATACAATTTATTGTTGAGCCAAATTTGTATTATATTTTCTCTTGAACAATGTTTTTTTATTAATTATTGCCTTGGTCTTTCATTTGCTTAATCTTAAGTTTGTACCACTAATTTCCCAAAGTCCAACAGATCTAATAAATTCCTACCAATACTATTTTTCAGGTGCCACAAATAAACAATCTATTGGTTCAATTTTCTCCCCTGGATCCTCCATAGTTTGCTATTTAAGTCCCCTACAAATTCAAGGTCTTTAGACTTCCTCTTCTTTTCTCTCCAGTTGGATCCCATTTCCTGGACCTCTTTCTCTATTAGTTTACTAAAGAAGGATGTAAGGAAGATAAATTTTGAGTCCTTGCCTATATGAAAGTAACCTGTCTTATGTTTATCTACAGACAAATTCCAGAATAACTTTTTTCTCTCTGAATGTATGCGGCACCACTTTATTTTTTTCTAGAATCCAAAACTGCATTGAAAAATCCACTGTTCTCATTTCCAGTCTTTTCTATGTGCCCTATCTTTTTTACTCTGGGAGCTCTAAAAATTTTTTTATCCATGATATGCTAAAATTTCACATATGGGTCTTTTTTCTGTCTCTTTTTCTGGTTACTCAATCATTGGGCCCATTCAATTTTCAGTTCTGGGAATTGTTCTAATAGTATTTCTTTCATAATTTTCTCTTTCCCATTATCTCCAATGCTTCAAGAATGTATTATTTTATAGAAATGTTTAATTTGAAACTTATCCTGAACCAGTTAATGTTTTATCTAAGCACTTTTCACACATTAACTCATCTAATTCTCATAACTCGCCTGAGGTAAGTATTATTATTCCCATTTTACAGATGAGCAAACAAAGTCACAGACAGGTTAATTAATTTGCCTATGGTCATTTTGATAGTACTGGTGAAGTCAGTATCCAAATCCAGAGAATCTGGTTCAAGAAAGTAATCTTAACCAATGGATAACACTATTAAGTGTTGAATCACTTAGGCTGGCTCTCTATATTTCTTTTATCACTTTTAAACTATTTTCTACTCTTTTTTTTCCAATTTTGCAATATTTTCTGGCTCCACTACATATTAACTACGTGATCTTTTATAAGTTGTTGTTTTTTAGTTACCACATTGTATCTGACTCTTTCTGCGACCCCATGGACTATATAGCCTGTCAGGCTCCTCTGTTCATAGAATTTCCTAGGCAAAAATACTGAAGTGGGTTGCCATTTCCCTCTCCAGGGGATCTTCCCAACCCAGGGATTGAACTTATGTTTCCTGAATTGGCAGGCAGATTCTTTACCACCGAGCCATCAGAGAAGCCCCTTTTATAAGTTACTTTTTTTATTAATTTTTGGTTTCCTTATCTGTAACTTACGGGTAAACTGAAGAGTATCATAAAATGTTCATACCATTTTCAAACCCCATGAAGGAATAACCTCATAGGATTAGGAAAGTGTTTAGTCCTTGTCATTGTTCAGTCGCTAAGTCCTCTCTGAAGTTTTGCGACACTATGGACCTCAGTACATCAGGCTCCTCTGCCCTCCACTATATCTCCCAGAGTTTGTTCAAATTCAAGTCCATTGAGCTGGTGATGCTATCTAACCATCTCATCTTCTGTTACCCTCTTCTCCTTTTGCCTTCAATCTTTCCCAGCATCAGGGTCTTTTCAAATGAGTCAGCTCTTTGCAGCAAGGGGCCGAAGTATTGGAGCTTCAGCTTCAGTCCTTTCAATGAATGTTCAGGGTTGATTTCCTTTAGGATTGACTGGTTTGATCTCCTTGCAGTCCAAAGGACTCTCAAGAGTCTTCTCCAACACCACAGTTCCAAAACATCAATTCTTTGGCACTCAGCCTTCTTTATGGTCCAACTCTCACATCCATACACAACTACTGGAAAAACCATAGTTTTGATTATATGGACCTTTGTAGGCAAAGTGATGTTTCTGCTTTTTAATATGCTGTCTAGGTTGGTCATAGCTTTCCTCCCAAGGAGCAAACACCTTTTAATTTCATGGCTGCAGTCACCATTTGTGGTGATTATGGAACCCAAGAAAATAAAATTTGTCACTGTTTCCATTTTTTCCCCTTCTACTGGCCATGAAGTGATAGGACCAGATGCCATGATCTTATATATATATATATATATATATATTTTTTTTAATGTTGAGTTTTAAGCCAGCTTTTTACTCTCCTCTTTCACTCTCATCAATAGGCTCATTAGTTCCTCTTTGCTTTCTGCCACTAGAATGGTATTATCCACATATCTGAAGTGTTGATATTTCTCCCAGCAATCTTGATTCTAGCTTGTGATTCATCCAGCCGGCATTTCACATGATGTACTCTGCAGAGAAGTTAAATAAGCAGGGTGATAATATACAGCCTTGTCATACTCCTTTCCAAATTTGGAACCAGTTCATTGTTGCATGTCTGGTTCTAACTGCTCTTGACCTGAATATAGGTTTTTAAGGAGATAGGTAAGGTGGTCTGGTACTCCCATCTCTTTAAGATTTTCCAGTTTGTTCTGATCCACAGAGTCAAAGGCTTTAGCATAATCAATGAAGCCAAAGTAGATGTTTTTCTGGAATTCCCTTGCTTTCTCCATGATTCAACGAATGTTGGCAATTTGATCTCTGGTTCCTCTGCCGCTTTGAAACCCAGCTTGAACATCTGGAAGTTCTCCGTTCACATACTACTGAAGCCTAACTTGATGGATTTTGAGCATAACCTTACTAGCATGTGAAATGAGCAAAACAGTCTAGTAGCTGGAACATTCTTTGGCATTGTCTTTGGGACTGGAATGAAAACTGACCTTTCCCAGTCCTGTCCCACTGCTGAGTTTTCCAAATGTGCTGATACACTGGGTGCAGCACTTTACCAGCATCATCTTTCAAGATTTTAAACAGCTCAGCTGGAACTCCACCACCTCCAACAGTTCTGTTCACAGTTCACTGTTCTTAACGCCCACTCAGTTTCACACTCCAGGATGTCTGGCTCTAGGTGAGTGACCTCACCATTGTGGCTATCCAGGTCATTAAGACCTTTTTTGTATAGTTCTTCATGTATTTTTACCACCTCTTCTTAATCTCTTCTGCTTCTGTTAGGTCCCTACCGTTTCTGTCCTTTATCATGCACATCCTTGCACAAGATCTTTCCTTGATAGCTCCAATCTTCCTGAAGAGATCTCTAGTCTTTCCCATTCTACTGTCTTCCTCTATTCCTTGGCATTGTTCATTTAAGGCGGCCTTCTATCTCTCTTTGCTATTCTCTGGAACTCTGCATTCAGCTGGGTACATCTTTCCCTTTCTCCCTTGCCTTTCGCTTTTCTTCTTTACTCAGTTATTTGTAAAGCCTCCTCAGAAAACCACTTTGCCTTTTGCACTTTTTCTTTGGAATGGTTTTGGTCACTGCCTCCTGTACAATGTTACAAACTTCCATCCATAGTTCTGCAGGCACTCTATCAGATCTAATCCCTTACATCAATTCATCACTTTCACTGAATAATTATGAGGGATCTGATCTAGGTCATACCTGAATAGCCTAGTGGTTTTCTTTATTTTCTTCAATTTAAGCCTAAATTTTTCAATAAGAAGTTCATGATCTGAGCCACAATCAGTTCCAGGCCTTATTTTAGCTAACTGTATAGAGTTTCTTCATCTTCAACTGCAAAGAATATAATCAATCTGATTTCAGTATTGACCATTTGGTGATGTCCATGTGTAGAGTCGTATCTTGGGTTGCTGGAAAAGGGCGTTCACTATGACCAGCATGTTTTCTTGACAAAACTGTTAGCCTTTTCCCTGCTTCATTTTGTACTCCAAAGCCAAACTTGCCTGTTATTTCAGGTATCTCTTGACTTCCTACTTTTGCATTCCAATCCCCTGTGATAAAAAGGACATCTTTTTTGGTTAGTTCTAGAAAGTGCTGTAGGTCTTCATAGCACCATTCAACTTCAGCTTCTTCAGCATCAGTGGTTAGGGCACAGACTTGGATTACTTGTTTCCACGGTTTGCCTTGGAAACGAATCAAGGTCATGCTATCATTTTTGAGGTTGCACCCAAATACTGCATATGGGACTCTTTTGAGACCTGTGAGGGCTACTCCATTTCTTCTAAGGGATTCTTGCCCACAGTAATAGATATAGGGTCATCTGAATTAAATTTTCCCATTCCCGTTCATTTTAGTTCACTGATTCCTAAGATGTCAATGTTCACTCTTGCCATCTCCTGCTTGACCACGTCCAATTTACGTTGATTTATGGACCTAACATTCCAGGTTCCTATGGAATACTATTCTTTGCAGAATCAGACTTTACTTTCACCACCAGACACATCCACAACTGAGCACTGTTTCCACTTTGGCCCAGCTGCTTCCTTCTTTCTGGAGCTATTAGTAATTGCTCTCTGCGACTCTAGTGGCTCAGTGGTAAAGAATCCGCCTGCCATGCAGGAGACATGGGTTTGACCCCTGGGTCAGGAAGATCCCCTGGAGAAGGAAATGACAACCTATTCCAGTATTCCTGCCTGGGAAATCCCATGGACAGAGGAGCCTGACAAGCTAAAGTCCAAGGGATTCCAAGAGTTGGACACAATTTAGTGACTAAATCACTACCACTACTTCCCCAGCAGCATTTTTGCTTCCCTGGTGGCTTAGATGGTAAAGAATCTGCCTGCAATGCAGGAGACCGGGGTTTGATCCTTAGGTTGGGAAGATTCCCCTGGAGAAGGGAATAGCTACCCACTCCAGTACTCTTGCCTGGAGAATTCCAAGGACGGAGGAGCCTGATGGGCTACAATCCACGGGGTCACAAGGAGTTGGACACAACTGAGCAACTAACACTTAACACTTTCCTAGTAGCATACTGGACACCTTCTGACGAAGGGGGCTCATCTTTCTGTGTCACATCTTTTTGCATTTTCGTACTGTTCACGGAGTTCTCACAGCAAGAACACTGGCGTGGGCTGCCCTTCCTCCTCCAGTGGACCACGTTTGCTAGAATTCGTCATGTTCTGGGTGGCCCTGCACAGCACGGTTCACAGCTTCACTGGTTATGCAAGCCCCGCAGCCCCAACAAAGCAGGGATTCATGAAGGGTATCCAGTCCTTACGTGCTCAATGATGTTAATTATTATGACTTTATCAATACTGGTACTATAAAGTAATCCATCCCGTGTCACAGCTGTTTAACTTGCTTAAGCAAAGCAGGCCTAAGCCCCAATCCTTTCTACAGAATGAATCACAGCTGAGGAAAACAGATAACAAAAGACATTTCTATTGACTATCAGACACACCCTGGTTATGAGGGAATATACTAAATTCTCTTTCTTGCCAACAACTTCTAGCAAATATCAAGCCTGGGATTTTCAGACCATGCTTCTCTTTTAAATCCTCATATTTTCCTTTCCTCATCAATTCCTCTGGCTACAGCTCTCCTTGGATTCAATAAGAAATTAAGAATCACCTCAAATACCAACTGGCAGCTCTAAAGCCCTTAAAATAAACTTTTCCTGACAGCACCATTACTCCTATTTTTTTCTTTTTTGCTAGTTTCCACATCTAATGTTATTGCCACAGTTTTGTTTGTTTGTTTGTCTGTCTGTTTTTAAGCACATCAGCACATACTATCTCCAGGTGGAATCTAGTGTGGCCAGCAGACTGAGGTGGCTGTCAGGATTCCTGCCTCTGGGTGTTTACCCTGTGTGATCCCTTCCATCTGAGTGTATTATCTGTGACTTGCTCCTAAGCAACAGAATATGGCAAAAGTAACAGAACGTATATACTAACATGCCACCAGAACACAATGCCTCTTCTAGCAAGAAAACCCTTTCTTCCTGGGTTTGAAGAAATAAGCAGCCATGAATGTGAGCTACCTACAGAGATGGTCACATGGTAAGCAAATGAAGAAGTCAACAACCAGCCAGAACCCCAACCGCCTGAAAGGAACCGAATCCTGATAATAATCACATGAGCTGGGAAGCAGAACCTTTCTCAGTTGAGCCTCCAATGTAGACCCAAGCCTGACCAATACCTAGTTTACAGCCTTGCAAAGGATCCAACTAAAGCCATGCCTGGCCTCCTGACTGACAGAAACTGTGAGATAACTAACGTGTGTTAGCCCCTTAGCTTGTGACACTTTGTTATGGCAACAGGTAAGTAATGCACCCAACTAGTATCTCAGCTTATATAATTCATTCAATACAAAAAAAAAATATTTACTGAGTACTCACTTCTAAGTTCCAGGTAATAAAACTATTCTAGGCACTGGGAATGCAGTACAGAATGAGACAGAGGAAGGTCCTTCTCACATCAGTCAATAAACAAAATGAATACCTAACAGTCAAGTAGTGACAAGGCATTTAAGCAAGGACAGAATGAAATGAGAAAATGTGACACGAAAAGATGCTGGGGGGAGAGTACTCTAAGTAGAGGAAAGAGCATGAGAAAAAAGCCTGGATGCAGGAGTATGGCAAGTCCAGGGAACAGAGGAAGCTTGAGGATAGGTCATGTAGACCCTTGTAGAAATCTGTTCTAAGTGTGGCAGAAAGCCTTTAAGTGTTCTGGGCAGGGACTGACATGATTTGATATATATACTTCCTAACACTCACTCTGGCTGCTATAACAGAAAACAGAATGGGCTGGGGGAAAGAGAAGAGGCAGAGAGACCAATTAGGAGACTACTTAAGGTAAAAGATGATGATGGTCTGTACTAGAGTAGTGGTGTTAGAGACGGTGAGAGATGATATGATCAAAGTACATTTTGAAGGTATAGCAAACAGCATTTCCTCATGGCTTAAGCACAGAACTTCAGAGAGAAATAAAAGATGACTTCTAGGGAGCAGTTATGTGAACGCTACTGCCATTGACTACAACAGGGAAAACTGGAGGAAGAAATGACTTGGTGGGAAAAAACAAACCCACAGTCCTATTCTGACATTAAACCTTGTATGTTTATTAGACATTCAGGTGGAGATGTTATGTAGGCAACTGAATAGAGTCAGGAGACGCTGACTCTGGAGTTCAAAATGTGAGCATGAATTTAGAGATGGTTTTAAGACATGTGATAACATAAGAGTACCTACAGGAAAAGTAAAGATGGAGAAAAAGTCAAGGGACCAAGTCCTGTGAAAACAGGAAAATAGCCAACAAAGAGACTACACAAAAACAGGTAGTGAGGGAGGAGAATTGTAAGAGTGCTGTGCTTCAGTAGCCAATATGATAAAGTTTGAGTGGGAGGAAAGGAGAGCAACTGTATCAAATAATGCTGACAGTGCAAATAAGATGAGGACTAAGAATGACTGACCCCTCTATCTGTAAGAAGGCAGTCATTAGTGAATTTGACAAGTCAAAAGGTAGGAAAGAAAGACTAATAAGAGTGGGTGTCAACAAAGAACAGGAATATAGAGATAATATAGATGGAGACTCCTATACAAAGTAGGTTGGAGGTGGGGTCACATGGCTGAGGTCAGGACAGAAATTCTTTCTTAACTTTTATTTGAGGTTGGGCAGTATAACAGCATGCTTGATGCTTTCAGAAAAAGTCTAGCAGAGAAGGAAAATAAAATGCTGGAAAGCGGATAATAACTGTGGAAGCAAAGTTCTTGAATAAACAAAAAGGAGTGGGATGCAGTACACATATGGAACTCAGACTTTAAATAAAATAGAGGAATGGCAGAGTACATACGACTGGCTGCTTACAGAGGATAGTGAATTAGAATAAGCCACTTGGGAGCTATATCACCTGTATATTAAGCTAAATACAAAGTCCAGTATTCCTTCCAAGATTAAAATCTTTAAGAAGGAAGCATAAAGCTAAAATAACCTATTAATTACTAAATTCAGTCAAATGCAAATCAGGAAAGCAGAAGTTTTTATAATTCTTCCCAGGGGAATTAAAACCTACCTGGACTCTCCACTCTCTTATAGTGGTATGGGTTGATACAAACTTCTTTTTGCTTAGATCCAAAAGGAAATTCACAAATATCCAATGGCTTTAGCTCATGATGACTCTGCAGATCAGGCCAGCGCCAAACACGACAGTATATAACATGGGGTAAGCCTTTTCTGTGAGAAACCTGCAGGCGTCCATCTAAAGATCTGGGGATAGTGACACATTTGCTTGGCTGTCCTGGACTGCTCAAGGCTTTCTCCAGTTCCTCCATGGCACCTTTTTTCTTTTTTAGTTTTTTCACCAAAGCATCGACTGCCTTTTCTGCCCATTTCTCCTCTTCATCACCTTGCTTCCAGCCCAACAATCGTTTTACTGCTGGACTAGTAAAAGAAAACAAGCTGGCCATTGACGTCATTTGATTTAAATCTTCAGAAACCTTTCTGCAATTCAAAGTCAGTGTCTACTGAACATACAGATCACAGGTGGAAAGTCATATACAGGCCCTAAGCAAAAGTTGCAATTTAAAAGGAAGGAGTGACATTTATCTTCATAAGTGCCATAAGTTTCTTTCATTGGTTCAAGCCCTGAAAGAGAAAAGGTGAAAAGGATAAGATCCCTAGTTTAAATAAATACAATTTACATACATTTAAACAAATATAATTTGAAAAGTATGTTACTTTCAAATAAGAGCAGAAAAGCCTTACCAAGTAAAACAAAAAACCTAAGTCTAGATAGAAAAATTTTCTCTTAAGTCCTGTGACCACTCACTTCCTTCTTCACAATATGAATCTCATTGGCAATGTCAAATGATAACCAAAAGCAAAGTAGGGTGCTCTACTTTCTACACATTCATTTCAGTCGCTCAGTCGTGTCCGACTCTTTGCGATCCCATGAACTGCAGCATGCCAGGCCTCCCTGTCCATCACCAACTCCCGTAGTTTACTCAAACTCATGTCCATCGAGTTGGTGATGCCATCCAGCCATCTCATCCTCTGTCGTCCCCTTCTCCTCCTGCCCCCAATCCCTCCCAGCATCAGGGTCTTTTCCAATGAGTCAACTCACACTATCACCCCACAAAAAACAGCCCTAGACCTTTATTTCCTTCCATCAGCAGCCCCCAAGATGGCAGTTTTTTTCACTGAAATCCACGTTATATGATATGTCAATTTTGAACATAATAGTATCCTGATTTGAACAAAGGTCTTAAGAGAAACCTAGCACTTCCCTAGGATCATTACTTTCTTTAAAATGTTTCACAGACTTGTAAGGTTTGCACAAAAGTCACAGTACTACTCAAGTCACATTATTAGATGCAAATTTTATTAGAAGTTGTCATAAGACATACCAAGCCCTCAAATAAATCATAACACACTCAACTGGCAGAAAAATGGGAAGTATCTACTTTTAAAATGAAGAAAGTTAGATTTAAAAAGAATAAATCCAAAGTTTAATCCCCCCAAAATAGTTTATCATTTCATAATTCCTATTGCCTTCTCTGATATTTTAAGTATGTTAAGTTACTGAAACTGCTCCAGGCAGAACACCACTGTATACCCTGAAGCAGTGATATGTAGTGGCACTCTACTGATAAGAGTGGGTACAATCTCCTGTGGTTACTACAGTCAACCACACACACAATTAGTTACTAGTGAAACAGCAGGAGTAATGCTTGGAAAAAGGATGTCAGTAACAAAAGATGCTTCCTTTCTTATACCTAAAATTGATAAATAATGCTGCAACTCTGTCTTGGACAAATAACAGAACATTCTAGCATCAAGCTTATTCTGGATTGGGGTGATCTTCCCAGAAAAGAATATACGTGCTCAGTTAAAACCCCAGTAGGGCTTCCCTGGTGGCTAACAGGTAAAGAATCTGCCTGCCAATGCAGGAGACACAGGTTTGTTCCCTGATTCGGGAAGATCCCACATGCCACAGAGCAACTAAGCCTGTGCAACGCAACTACTGAGCCTGTGCTCTAGAGCCCGGGAGTTCCCGCTACTGAGCCTGCGTGTCCTAGAGCCTGTGCTCCACAACAAGAGAAGCCACCGCGGTGAGAGGCCCATGCACCACAACTAGAGAAAAGCCCACGCAGCAACCAAGACCCAGCACAGCCAAAAAATACAATAAGTCAGTCCAATAAAGTCACAGTGTTAGTTGCTCAGTCATGTCCAACTCTTCGCAACCCCATGAACTATAGCCCACCAAGCTCCTCTGTCCATGGGATTTCCCAGGCAAGAATGCTGGAGTGGGTGGCCATTTCCTTCTCCAGGAGATCTTCCCAAGCTGGGGATCAAACCCAGGTCTCCCACATTGCAGGCAGATACTTACAGTCTGAGTAAACAAAATAAAACAGAGTTAAATTCAACAAATGAGAACTGATTGCTTGTTACGTGCCATGTACTATGAATAGTTATAATGGTACTTAAAAAAAAATAGTATCAAATAGTTTCATGTTAAGAACCAACTGGTTTATTCTTTCAACATGTGCCTACTAAGAGCCTATTAAGTGCCAGGCACTGTTCTAGGTGCTGATCCAGAAAAGGAAAAAAAGAGGAGCACTGAGTCCTCTTTAGAAGAAAAGGGTTGTAGAGCTATAGAAAACTACAGTTCTTCCTCTAGAAATAAAAATATTAATTAAAAAGTGCTCCAGTGATCAAAAAAGGGCCAAGAGCTGCAAGCATTTATTCACTGTACACCACACGCAAGAAACGTGTATCATAACCTCTTGGCACCTGTCACTAGGAACTGCACAATCTTCAATTAGGTTGACTCCTCCCCACTTGCAAGGCCAGACCACACAGAGTGCAGAGAAAAACTTATACCTCATTTCACTAAATTCAAATCCCAAGTAATTTGGTATCACTGGGAAGTGAGAGACATGCTCAGCAGCGGCTATAAAGACCGCGTGCCAGAACCATATGAGGAAGGATGCCCCAGGGAAGTGAAGGTGTACTCCTTATGCATGAATGGATATGCCCAAGCCTAGGCAGGATGTCTTTCCCAACCCTTCATAGGATAATTTTCATCAGGAAAATAAAACTGCCTACATTGAACCAGGGAAATATAACAAGAAAACAAAGCAGGTTTCAGGAACAGGTCACAGAGTGTAAAGTGTTACGAGTTAAACAAGCTGTATAAAAAGGCTTACTTCAGTTGTAGCAGCATTAAGGATACAGGATAAAAGCCATCTGGGTCAGAAAGTAAAGGCATGATTTGGCTGTCTGAGATGAGAAGGGAAATTTCAAAGGAAAGGGGGACATAAAAAAATACATGGGCAGGTATGAATAGGGCATTTCCCAGGATAAAGAGTAGACAGGCCTGGCTGGTTAAGATCTTAATTCCTTAATGCTAGAATATAACAGAAGCTAGACAGTGTTGTTGTTCAGTCAGTCACATCCCACTCTTTGTGACCTTATGGATTGCAGCCGCAAGGCTTCCCTGTCCTTCACCATCTCCTGGAAGTTTACTCAAACTCATGTCCATTGAGCCAGTGATACCATCCAACCATCTCATCCTCTGCCGCCCCCTTCTCATCCTGCCTTCCATCTTTCCCAGCATCAGGGTCTTTTCAAATGAGTCGGCTCTTTGCATCAGGTGGCCAAAGTATTGGAGCCCCAGCTTCAGCATCAGTCCTTCCAATGAATACTCAGGACTGATTTCCTTTGGATTGACTGGTTTGATCTGCCTTGCAGTCCAAGGGACTCTCAAGAGTCTTCTCCAATATCAAGCATCAATTCTTTGGGGCTCAGCCTTCTTTATGATCCAAGTCTCACATCCATATATGACAACTGGAAAAACCATAGCTTTGACTATACAGACCTTTGTAGGCCAAGTAATGTCTCTGCTTTTTAATATGCTGTCTAGGTTTGTCATTGCTTTTCTTCCAAGGAGCAAGCGTATTTTAATTTCATGGCTGCAGTCACCATCCACAGTGATTTGGAAGCCCAGGGAAATAAAGTCTGTCACTGTTCCCATTGTTTCCCCATCTATTTGCCATGACGTGATGGGATCAGAAAGGGATGACAGAAGGGGATGACAGAGGACGAGATGGTTGGATGGTATCACTGACTCAATGGACATGAGTTTGAGTAAACTTCCAGGAGATGGCATCACCAACTCGACAGATATAAGTTTGAGCAAGCTCTGGGAGTTGGTGATGAACAGGGAAGCCTGGCGTGCTGCAGTCCATGGGGTTGCAAAGAGTCGGACACAACTGAGTGACTGAATTGAACTGAACTGATGGGACCAGATACCATGATCTTAGTTTTTTGAATATTGAGTTTTAAGCCAGCTTTTTCACTCTCCTCTTTCACCTTCATCAAGAGGCTCTTTAGTCCCTCTTCACTTTATGCCATAAGGATGGTGTCATCTGCATATGTGAGGTTACTGATATTTCTCCTGGCAATCTACAGTAGTGCATGTATATGAGAGACAGCATGTACGAAGCAATGCTACGTTGAAGAAGAGGGAGACAAAAGCAGAGGAGCTTGAAGACCACTAGAACATGCTTAATAAATGTTAACTACTAATCTAGCATCTCTATTACTATTAAATACTAACCATATTATTTACTAACAAGAAAAAAAGGGGAGAAAGTTATTTGTATATATAAACCCAGAACAAGGACTAAAAGGCTACACACTAAATTACCGACTGCAGTTACCTCTAGGGAGAGGCATGAAATGGGAGACAATGGGAGACAAGCAATAGAAAGGGGGTCCTGCGTGATTTGTTCTATATGCTTCTGTATTGTTTTAACCTTTTAACAACTTATAGACCAGGGATGTATTAATACTTCTTTTGCTACCTGAACATTATTGACCAGAGTGTTTCAATATTCACTTACATAACAAATCGTTGGCTACAGGTATTAGTTTCTGCAAAAACCCCAATGCTAAAATACAAATAGTTGATAACCTATTATCTACTATAGAACAGAATGGAGTTAAGAGTGCCAGTACAAAACAAAAAAACAAACAAACAGGTGAAAGTAACGCATACTATGAGAACTCAGGATGGTGTTTACCCTTTAAAAGGAAAGCTGCAGTCACTGACTAGAAGGAAACTTGAGGGTTTCTGCCATCCTGGCAAAGCTCTTCATTTCCCTCTGAGTGACTTTATGTGAGAGTCACTGTGAAAACTTGGCTGACTGAATACTGAAGATGTGTGTGATTTCTGTTACAATTTTAAGTATTTTCCTGTCATTTTAAGTATAGAGTGGTCAGCTTCCTTCCTATTTTTCTCCCATCTTCAGTTCCCCTTCTCACAGGGAATCCCTCTTTTATGTCTTTTCAGAGAAATTCTACACAAATACAGATATATAAATAATCACAACCTTTTTTACATAAATAGTGGTATGTTGAAAAAAGGCACAGAAAAATGTATAAACAATGTTATCCTCAAGATCTTTCCATATCTCTACAGAGCTTTCATATTATTTTCTAATATACAGAATTCCAGTATAACAGTAATCTTAAAAGTGTATCAAACTGTACTTCCCTGGCAATCTAGTGGTTAAGACTCCGGGCTTCCAATGTAGTGGGTATGAATTCGATCCCTGGTCAAGGAATTAAGCTCCCACATGCTGCAAAGCCACAGCCAAAAAAAGAAAAGCTAAAGGCAGTGTATCAACCATGTCATCTTTCGGCTCAAAAATCATCCAGCTGTTTCCCATTACACTCAATATCCAGATTCTTTAACGTTGCTTTATAGGACCTACACGATTGAGCCTGTGGCTTCTCCTCCAATCTCATTTCTTAGCATTCTCTTAGCTAACTTTGTACTTAACCACACCTGAAGGCTGTTCATTTCTCAAATGCTCTGAAGTCATTTTTACCTCAAGGCCTTTGCACTTGATGTTCCCTCCTATGGAATTCTCCTCTCTCGGATTTTTAACATGGCTTTCTCTCTCAATTAATTTAGCTGCTCAGCTGTCACCTCCTGAAAAGGAGGTCCCTGACTATTTTATCGAAAATAGCATACATCTGACTCCCACATCATTCTCTATACCTGATCCAGCTCAATTTTCTCTCACGGCATTCATAATAATGATATTGATTTTACTTATTAACTACATGTCTTCCTCACAAAAATGTTAGTAGGCAGGTAGCCTTGTCTTTCTTATCCATCATCATATAACCCTGAACCTAAGGACAGTGCTTGTTTATTAAATAAATGAGTAGAGAGTTTTAAAAAAGCAATTCAAAAAAACATAAAATAACGTTATAAGAGCAACAGCATAAAATTTAAAACAAAAAAAAAATAGTTCTTTACAGACATGCACAGATGAGAATGAAAGTATGCATGAAAATGACATATACCAATCTCAGGACACTGAATATCGATTACTTTCAGGGAAAGAAGGCTGAAGAAAGAATGGGAAAGCTTTAGCTGTGTTTCTTTTAAAACTACATTAGAAGAAAATCTGACAAATCATCAGTATATTATTTTCTCTATTTTTCTATGTGTATAAATATTTTATAACTCAAAAATGCACTATTTTAATTTTTTAAGTATCATAATGAAAATAGAAGAGAATCAGCTTCTATCCTTTACTAGGTATATGACCATGATGAGGTATCACTCTTTCTAACTCCACTGATTTTTCTATAAAATAGGGATGATGGTTCCTAAGTCATTGAAATGTTGAAGTAATAAAAAAATGTGTGCCTAAAGTACTAAAAACACACTTAAACATACATGTAATAGATGTTTTATAAATTGAAATCTGCTATTCACACATGAATCTCTACCACCGGGAAAGGGACAAACTTTGCACTCACCTCTTTAAATTTGGAATGATTAAAAACTAAACGTCTAACAGAATTCTTTTTAAAAATGTTTTATAACTTTCCAAACTGTATAACTGGTGTGTGCCGCAAGTAATCCAAGTACTTGTTTTGTAAGTTTCAACTTACAAAGTTAAAAAAGGAGCAAAATTGATCATAAAAATCCACTAGTGAGTAAGTAAAAGGCCTGATCAGGAACTTTCACAAAAGGTATCAAAACTGCCATTAGATGATAAAATGGGTTCAACAGCATTAGTCAGCAAAGAAATTTTTAAAAAATTTTAAAAAAACAGTGAAGTTCACCAGAATGGCTAAAATTTAAAAAAAAAAAAAAAAGCAGATGTTCATGATAATCAAAACAACTCTCACATATTCTGTTAGCCCAACAGAAACATAAATTAAATTAGCCCAACCACTTTGGGAGACTGTTTGACAACATCTACTAACGCTAAACATGGATCCCTATGACCCAGCAATTCCATTCCTAGGTATGTATCCAACTGAAACAAGTGCTATGTCAACCAAAAGGCAAGTACATGTTCATAACAACTTCATTAGTACTCCAGTGGTTTGCACTGGTGATGAACAGTGAGCCTGGGAAGTGCACCACTTTTATAGTGATCAGTAAGCAAGTCTATTCTCTGTACGGAAACAATAACTTCACTATAAACAGATTAACAGAAGTCCCTGGGGAAACCGATACATATTTTTACAAGTATTTTCACAACAATAAAAATGCTCTTAATATTAGTATCACAAATGTCAAGCATGAAGGATGTCATATTATGCGACTAAATTATTTTATGAGAAAAATTAGGCCTACATTCAATTCACTCTTTATTATAAGATTTAATGCATGTTTACAATTATAACCTAATGATTTCCCAAATTTTTAGTTTTTTTAAAATAAAGTCCCAATAAGACCTTTTATTCACAATCCACTATGAAATACTGGTCTGCATTTTAAGTGGTTTCATTTTGAATGAGTGCGTTCCTGAACCAAATATCATTGGCTCATGAAGACCTAAATATAGTATAAGCTTTTCTTAATGACTTAGTTATTATTATGAACCTCTGTTACTGTGTCATGCTAAAAACCCTCTAAGGGAAGTGTAGACTGTGGGCTGCGCTGCTACCGATGAAAAGACAAAAGCGCATGAGTGATCTTAAAAAGTTACCCACAGAGGCAGACTTTTAGACATTTAACTTTCTTGAAAGAATACAGCTATTTTAAGAATGTGAACAGTTTCCTTTATACAAAAGCAATTGCTAAAGCAGATAATAATATTCCTCTGATAAGAAGAATAATACCACTAACATTTATTGAAACTTCACTATGCCAAGCACTATGGAGCATCTATAAACTGAAAATCATTCAAATCTCAAAACAGTCATATAAGGTAAATTCCATAATTCTCATTTAACAGATAAGAGAATAGGTGAAAGGAAATTAGATGTAACTTACATAAATTAGATGTTTATTTACAAAGATAGGAAGAAACAAAGTCAGGAACTGAACCCCAGCAGCCCAGCTCCAGAACCTATATTCCTAAAGACTGCACACACTGCCCACTAAGCCTCCTGCAAAGAAATGCTCTCCCCTTCAAGATCTACTATTAATACCTCCCACATCTCCTAGACTTCTCCAAAACATTCAAATCATTACATGTTATCAAAAAATAAGACCACACAGTTTCAGAAACCAAGGATAATCCAATGTGTTCATTTTCAAACTGACTTTTTTATACCACTTAACATAGCTCATCAACTTTTTTTTTTTTTTTTTGCATTCACGTAATTGTGCATTTTAATACACACGTGCAAATACATTAGTATAGGGCCTGGTGATTTTCTTTCAATTTTTCTTTTTTGCCACATTATTTATTTTTTAATGGAAGGATAATTGCTTTACAGAATTTTGCAGTTTTCTGTCAAACATCAACAAGACTCAGCCACAGGTACACCCATGTCCCCTCTCTCTGGAACCTCCCTCCCATCTCCCTCCCCACGCCGTCCTTCTGGATTGTCACAGAGCATCAGTTCCCCGAGTCACAAAGCAAATTCCCACGCTTCTTAAGCTTCTTAGTCTACTTTAACTCACTCTTCTCTATGTTGAACTCAGTCACTCTTGAGGTAGGAAAGGACTATCTAAGTTACTATTTGTTACTATTGTATAAAATTTACATTTATTATAGCGGACTTAATCCAAAGCCTTTTAAATTATCATTAGGACATTTCTGCCACATTTATCACAAGAACATAATTATCTTAGAAATGATGGAATAATGTACTACATTTAAAACATTTTTTTCTAAATACAACTGTTCTAATTATAAAATATACTTACCCACATCACTACATTAACATTTGGTATACTTACTTCCTTTTTTCTCTGCATATATATAGTCTCCCCAACTTCTGGCCGTGACTGAGGTTTAACACAGCACTGCTTGGTATTCCGCACTCTCCATTTAACACTCTAAGAATATGCCCAACTGTATTTCACATATTCACTTTCTTAATACTTAGCATTTGTATTTCTAAGTGAAAATTGTTATACTGTGGGTGAAACTGTTTATGATATCCATGTAACAGAGCAATTTTCTCTTGTCATCTTTTCTGTAAAATATGCATTTAAAAGTAACATATTGGCTCATAAACTGAAATAAAAGTATCAGAGTGCTTGTGATACAGCAGTAGATTTATTCTCTATCCTCACAAAAATCCTCCATTATGAAATAATTTTTTCATTATGTATATAAAAATAAATTAAAATAACAAATTTTGATTTGCATATGCTAGTATATGCAATATGAACCCCAAGTGAACTTGCAATACCTTTGAAAATTAGAGTATGATTAGGTTTTCTAGTACCCAAAAGGTTTAATTTTAAATCTCTCATTGAAAAGTTAGTTCATGAATATGTATGGCAAAAACCACTACAATATTGTAAAGTAATTAGCCTCCAACTAATAAAAATAAGTGGAAAAAAAAATCACATAAGCCAAAAAAAAAAGAAAAGTTAGTTCAATTTTCCACACTCCCTTCACCTTTCACTAAATAAAATGAATTTAGAAACACTGAGAACACCCATCCTCAATTCAATCAGCTGATTGTATTCACAGTCATCCACAATACTCTTTAATACTATTGCTAAACTTATCAAAGTAATAGAGAAAAATTCAAAAAGGCTACATTCAGTAACTTAAGTCTTTAGGGGTTACAGATTGTGGGGTAGTTAAATCTGGTCTTCTGTGCTCCCTTTCTACAATGTTTTCCGGGTCAACTAAGGCACAAATAACATGCTACACTTAACCTCAGATTTGTACTCTTACTTATCCAATACATGTTTACTGCTGCTGCTGCTGTTTACTAAAGCATACCTAAAAAGGGCAAGCCACTAAACTAGATGCTAAATGGCTAAAAGATACATCAGGCCCAGAACTTAACGTAAAGAATTACAAGTTAATAATCAACTAAAAGTGCCCATCCCTCTCTGTAATACACCATTGAGAAGGGCAGATATCCTTAGGGCGAACAGGATGTTAAAGAAATTCAGGGGATGGCCTTTGGGGGAAGGGAATGGAGGAAGACAAAAGCATGAAGTAGCTGTATCTTAGGCATAAATGCTATTCCCGTAAAGACATAAAATCAGACTTTATCTACCAGGACGGGAAAATATTACAGTTCAGTTTGCTGGAACATAGGTGGCAGAACAAGAAAACTGGCTAGAAATATACAATAAGGCTAACCAACACAGGAATATTGATATTAATATATGTATTGTAACACACAAAAACACTAGATCTGAGGTCTAATGAACTGGGGTTCAAATTCTGGATCTAACACACCTAAACCTCCATTTATTTCTATTTTGTATAATGAATATCAGTCCTGATAATTAAATGAGATAAACACTTAACTCAGTGCCTGGCATAGTACATATTCAGCAAAGGGAAACTAGTCATTACTGTCCTAATAATCATGAAATTTTACATCAGGATCAGGATTTTTAAATACACAGTTCGGCTACTTAATTTCATCAAACATACAAAGTCAATCTACCATTATTTTATGAACCCTGAAGGAAAAGAAAGTTGTAAATTAAACTGTCACACCATGTTTTCTCATCACTTAGTTTTTTCTTCATAGTATCATCTTTCTGCCATCAATACTGCAGGTTTGAAGAATGTTCCAATATTACTCCTGGATTATAGTTCAAACCACTGACACCCACCCTGCAAGTTTTGATACTGGTCCTTGTTTGATCTTCCCAGAGGGTGTAAATAAAAGAAATGACAGCAATAAAACAGCAGAGGCAGATTTCGTGCATGTGCAATGACAACAACATCAAAACTGCCACCTAGTGAAAAGCAATATTCCGATGCCAACGGTATTAGACAGATCCCAATTTCAGAGATGTTATGAGGTGAAAATAATACACAACTTAGAAGAAATAAGGCAGCCTTTTCTTTCCCCCTTTCCCAAAGCACTTTGGGATGTTCCCCCATCACTTCCCACCAGTATCGACTACTCTTTCTCTCTCTTGTGCTCATTCTCCTTTCCTGCCTCCCCTTTCGCCAATCCTCAAAGCTTCTCTCACATTCCTCAGTTGATTCTGGAGAAGCTTGGCTACTGCCTAATGATGCATAAACTACCTAAGGAGAATAAATGTTTCTTCTAACTCCCAAAGGACCTACTCAGCAGAGAGTCTGTATTTTGTATCTTTGGTATATTCATGTGCACCAGGGCTTGCTCACCTCCGAGTTTTCTTCTAAGGAGAAGAGAAGATGTATTTGATAACCCAGATACATAAGACAAAGATTCACATGAAAACTGGCTTCTGAGCAAATCCTGTGTGCCTCTGTCATGCTGGGCCACCTAACACATTAAAGCTACCCTAAGGTGCATCATTGGGAATAACATATCTATTGAGTGAGTGAGTGAGTGAATGAGTGAAGTCGCTCAGTGGTGTCCAACTCTTTGCGACGCCATGGACCATAGCCTACCAAGCTCCGTGGTCCATGGGATTTTCCAGGCAAGAATACTGGAGTGGGCTGCCATTTCCTTCTCCAGGGGATCTTTCCAACCCAGGGATTGAACCAGGGTCTCCTGCATTGTAGGCAGACACTTTACTGTCTGAGCCACTAGGGAAGCCCCCAACATATCTATTACTCCTCCTTAAATGTGGTTTAATTAGTTCCTATGAAAACCAAAATCATGGAACTTAAATCATGGAATTATTTTCTTTTGCAAAAAAAAAAAACAAAAAACAAAAAGGAGAAGCTCTTTCAAAAACAGTTATTATTAGTAAATGTTAAAGTGACATTTCAATAGCATAAGCAGGGATAGAAGACAAACTCTGTTTTCTCTTTTATGCCCTTCTGAAGTCACACTAACCCAGCCTTTTTGAATGTTAAATATCAAACTGAGCCTTCTCCTGAAAAGCCAAGTCTTCTTACAATAATAGATGGCAGACTAACAAAGAAGTTAATAAAACAAATAAACTGCCCCAACAAAAAATTGAATAAGCCTAAGATATCTTTCAGGGAACTTCTAGTTCTACCTTAAAACCCACAGAATCCCCCCAAATCTAACATTCCATTAGGAAATACATAGGATAATCTGAGTAAGGTAAATCTTGCATGTGTGCTAAGTCACTTCAGTCATGTCCAGCTCTTTGCGACCTTATGGACCATAGCCTGTCAGGCTCCTCTGTCCATGGGATTCTCCAGGCACAAATACTGGAGTGGGTTGCCATGCCCTCCTCCAGGGGATCGTCTCAATCCAGGGATTAAATCTCATCAATATTGCAGTTTGAATATAATGAAATCTAGTGATCAAACACTTTCAAACTTCTATTTAGGGGAACCTTAAAATGAACAGAAAGGAAGCGGAATTACGCCAGATAAGTGGAAATTGGGGAGGAAAAGGTGGAAAGATTACACAGTTATAAATAAGATTGCTTAAGAAGGAATTAGTGAAATGAAAGTCGCTCAGTTGTGTCTGACTCTTTCTGACCCCATGGACTATCCAGTCCATGAAATTCTCCAGGCTAGAATACTGCAGTGGGCAGCCTTTCCCTTCTCCAGGGGATCTTCCCAACCCAGGGATTGAACCCAGGTCTCCGGCACTGCAGGCGGATTCTCTACCAGCTGAGCCAGAAGGGAAGCCCAAGAATACTGGAGTGGGTAGCCTATCCCTTCTCCAGCGGATCTTCCCAACCCAGGAATCCAACCGAGGAATCAACCAGGGTCTCCTGCACTGCAAGCGGATTCTTTATCAACTGAGCTATGAGAGTAACCTATCTCTGACAGGCTCCCTGTTTCCCCCACCTAAACACACACACACACACACACACACACACACACACACACACACACACACCCCACCTAACACACACACACCACCTAACACACACACACACACACACACACACACACACACACACACACCCCACCTAACACACACACACACACCACCTAAGTGAAAAAAGAAAGTTTTAAAGATGAGGTGTGGATAACAGTTCATGATATCAGCACAAATTTTAGTAATGTCTATCTCACACACACACACACACACACCACCTAAGTGAAAAAAGAAAGTTTTAAAGATGAGGTGTGGATAACAGTTCATGATATCAGCACAAATTTTAGTAATGTCTATCTCACACACACACACACACACACCACCTAAGTGAAAAAAGAAAGTTTTAAAGATGAGGTGTGGATAACAGTTCATGATATCAGCACAAATTTTAGTAATGTCTATCTCACACACACACACACACACACCACCTAAGTGAAAAAAGAAAGTTTTAAAGATGAGGTGTGGATAACAGTTCATGATATCAGCACAAATTTTAGTAATGTCTATCACACACACACACACACACACACACACACACACACACACACACACACACACACACACACACACACACACACCACCTAAGTGAAAAAAGAAAGTTTTAAAGATGAGGTGTGGATAACAGTTCATGATATCAGCACAAATTTTAGTAATGTCTATCACACACACACACACACACACACACACACACACACACACACCACCTAAGTGAAAAAAGAAAGTTTTAAAGATGAGGTGTGGATAACAGTTCATGATATCAGCACAAATTTTAGTAATGTCTATCACAAGATCCAAAAAGGAATATGACAATCTATAACTCATGGCCCAGTTGGTAATAAAGGACAGGAATAAGGAAAACCCATGTATCATTAAACCAAATGAGGCAGAAGAGACTGGGAGGAGACAATCAGCTAGACTGTGAAGCTAAAGGGAAAGACACCACCACAGAATGAAAGCCAAACAAGGAAAGACTGAACACAAAAGCAAAGGGGTCAGGCTGCTAGAAGTAATCCTATGTGCAGGGTACAGTTCTATCTAAGCAGAAAGATAAGTTCAAAGAGGCATTTCAGGAAGACAAAAACGGCAACAGCACACAGACAAGTAAAGGCTTAACCAGGAGGGGCAGAGAGCATAAACTGAAAATGTGCTAGTAACCCCACTCTGAGAGGAAGGCACTCCAGGATGGCGGTACGCAGACCAGGGGCTAGGTGCGGAAGAGATGTGAGGGACACTACAGACAACCCACCCACGGGACGCGCTGACCACCGAGAAGAGAAACAGGGCCATCTAAGGAAGGCACAGGTTTAAAAGCTGAAAGAATTAGACACCACTCACCCCAAAAGGGGATTCTGGTTACAGCCAAGACGAGGTAAAAAGGTGATGGGGGAGGGGGAGGGGTATAAGAAAGCAAGTACTGGTCCAAGCAGATGTGTAATTAGAGCTCAAGAGAGAAGGAATAAATATACAAATTTGGAGGATGATACAAAGAGTCAGATTTGAATTTGATTAAGACAAATTTATCAGGTACCTAATAAGCCAGGAATACTCTGTACTAGGAACTAAGTCTTAAAAGACACTATCTGTACTCTCAAAGAGCATAAACAGTAAACAGAAAAAAGAGAAGATTCTATGAAGAGCTTCATGTGCTGTTCAGAACATCACTTAGTGGTGTTTTTTTTAATGTATTTATTTGGTTTTGGCTATGTTGGGTCTCTTGTTACTGCACAAGGTCTCTCTAGTTGCAGTGAACGTGGACTACTCTCTATTTGCAGCATGCAGGCTCCTCACTGCAGTGGCTTCTCTTGTTGTGGAGCACAGGCTCTAGGACACGCAGGCTTCAGCACTTGTGCATGGGCTCAGTAGCTGTGGCTCGCAGGGTCCAGAGCCTGGGCTCAACAGCCAGGGCACACAGGCTCAGCTGCCCTGCAGCGTATTTGATCCTCCTGGACAAGGGATCAAATCTGTCCCCTGCATTGCAAGGCAGACTCAACCACTGGACCATAAAGGAAGCCCCATATCACTTAGCTTTACTCTGGATTTTCATATGGTAAGTCAACAGAGATGCAGTATTAAAACAGAATAAAGAATATATACAGCAGGCACAGAAGGCCAGTAAGAGTAGATAGGAATGTGTACTACTTCTTACAACTTGGAGGGACTTAATAACTGTGAACGCATTATCTGCTATTACTTTGGCTTTTTTATAGTTTACCTCTGGTTTACAAAGACCTATTAAGTTGGTGCAAAAGTAATTGCGGTTTTGCACTGTTGAACTTTGCCATTTGATATTGGAATACATCTCTTATGTCTCTTGCATTGGCAGGCAGGTTCTTTACCACTAGTGCCACCTGGAAAGCCTGATCCTCTTACAGCTACACAAGAAGGTGCCAAAGAACTCAATGTCAATCATTCTATGGTAGTTCAGCATTTGAAGTAAACTGGAAAGGTGAAAAGGTTTGATAAGTAGGTGCCTCGTGAACTGAATGAAAATTTTAAAAAATCACTGCTTTGAAGTGTCATTTCTTATTTTATGCAACAACAATGGACTATTTCTCGATTGGATTGTCACATGTGATGAAAAGTGGATTTTATACAACTGGCAATAGCCGGCTCAGTGGTTGGACTGAGAAGGAGCTCCAAAGCACTTCTCAAAGCCAAACTTGCTTTCTGAATCTCAGTGAAACCATTACATCTGAGACGTCAATCAGTGAGATGCACCAAAAACTGCAACACCTGCAGCCAGCACTGCTCAACAGAAAGGGCCCAATTTGTCTCCACAACACCACCCAACTGTATGTCACACAACCATTGCTTCAGAAGTTGAAAGAAACGGGCAACGAAATTTTGCCTCATCTGCCACATTCACTTGACCTCTTGCCAACCAACTACCACTTCTTCAAGCATCTCAACAACTTTCTGCAGGGAAAAAGCTTCCACAACCAGCAGGACACAGAAAATGCTTTCCAAGAGTTCGTCGAATCTTAAGGCATGAATTTTTACACTACAGGAATAAACTTATTTCTCACTGGCAAAAATGCATCGATTATAATGGTTCCTATTTTGACTAATAAAGATGTGTTTGAGCCTAGTTATAATGATTTAAAATTCACAGTCTGAAACCACAATTACGTTTGCACCAACCCAATAGCTGATTCTTTCGTTGATGGGTATTGTCATTTCAGACAGCTAGAAAGAAAACTGGTATTTACTTATGAGCTTCAGAAATCATTGTGTATGTCAGGTTCCCTGAAATTCTTCTGAAAAACTGCAACTATCAACCACACAAAAACAATACAGAGCAGTACCTTGTAAATCCAAAGAATACAGTAGCACCTCAGCAATAAAATTAAGAGATATCATGCATTACAAAAGAATCTATCACATTACAAAACACACACACACACACACACACCATACTTCTATTTTAGTTCAAGCATCCCTTCTTCACAGAAGCCTTCCCAGACTGCCTTGCCTAGGTGAAACTCCGCTATTATACACACTTATTCTGTCACGTATCTCTATTTTGCAGCACTTAACATAGCTATGTTTTTATATTTACCAGTTCAACTTGGCAAGAATGTAAATGAGAGGAGCCATATCTGTTTTTGCTCATCACTGTAAGCTGAATGATACATGTGCTCAATAAGTATTTGTCTAATGAATGAAAGAGAATGTGAATACAAAGCTTTTGAAAGGAATTAGCCATGGGGTGGAAAGGGATTCAGGATACTTTTTACTTTCTGCTTCATGCAATTCTGCACATCTTAAAATAAACATGAATTTCTTGTATAGTTACCAGTGAAAACCAACTTTAAAATGGAAATGCAGATGTATCTCAACCATATTAAAATTCTTACTAAAGAGGATTTATAAAAGTCATTTTTACTTCAAAAGAATTCTCTCCAGTAATTTTAGAGTTATACAAATTTGGAGGCTGAAATTTAAGAAAAATCCATCAAAGATAGGGCCAAATACTTTCGGCTTCCAATAAATAAGAGTAAGAATTCATTTTTCAAAAGCATTTATCTTCCTGTACTAGAATATTTTCTGTACCTCACAGATTTTACAAATGCTATTCTTTGTCTGGACCACTTTCTTCAAGCCCCAACTACTAATGTCTAGCTCTCCAAGGTTTCAGCTTTAGCTATCATCCCCGACACCTTCCCTGATCAACCCATTATCTCTATATAAAGTAGGTTTTCCCCAATCTCTAATCTAAAACTATGTCAATTTCCTTCACTGTACTACCAATTTGTAAGTATGTGTTGGTTTTCTTGATTTTCGACTCTCCCACTAGAATGTAATCTTTAAAAAACAGTACTAAGCATATTCAGAGAACTTGTTAAATTCATTCAAGTTATTCATCCAAAACTGTTGAGGTGCATTACAGGAACATTTCATGCAAAGATGGGCACAATAAAGGATAGAAATGGTATAGACCTAACAGAAGCAGAAGATATTAAGAGGTGGCAAGAATATACAGAAGAACTATACAAAAAAGATCTTCATGACCCAGATAACCACGATGGTGTAATCACTCACCTAGAGCCAGACATTCTCAAGTGTGAAGTCAAGTGGGCCTTAGGAAGCATCACTATGAACAAAGCTAGTGGAGGTGATGGAATTCCAGTTGAGCTATTTCAAATCCTAAAAGATGATGCTGTGAAAGTACTGCACTCAATATGCCAGCAAATTTGGAAAACTCAGCAGTGGCCACAGGACTGGAAAAGGCCGGTTTTCATTCCAATCCCAAAGAAAGGCAATGCCAAAGAATGTTCAAACTACCGCGCGTTGCACTCATCTCACATGCTAGCAAAGTAATGCTCAAAATTCTCCAAGCCAGGCTTCAACAGTACATGAACTGTGAACTTCCAGATGTTCAAGCTGGATTTTAAAAAGGCAGAGGAACCAGAGATCAAATTGCCAACATCCGCTGGATCATCGAAAAAGCAAGAGTTCCAGAAAAACATCTACTTCTGCTTTGTTGACTACACCAAAGCCTTTGACTGTGTGGATCACAATAAGCTGTGGAAAATTCTGAAAGAGATGGGAATACCAGACCACATGACCTGCCTCCTGAGAAATCCGTAGGCAGGTCAAGAAGCAACATTTAGAACTGGACATGGAACAACAGACTGGTTCCAAATTGGGAAAGGAGTATGTCAAGGCTGTATATTGTCACCCTGCTTATTTAACTTATATGCAGAGTACATCATGTGAAATGCCGGGCTGGATGAAGCACAAGCTGAAATCAAGATTGCTGGGAGAAATATCAATAACCTCAGATTTGCAGATGACACCACCCTTATGACCAAAAGTGAAGAACTAAAGATCCTTTTGATGAAAGTGAAAGAGGAGAGTGAAAAAGTTGGCTTAAAACCCAAAATTCAGAAAACTAAGATCATGGCATCCAGTCCCATCACTTCATGCAAATAGATGGGGAAACCATGGAAACAGTGACTTTATTTTCTTGGGCTCCAAAATCACTGCAGATGGTGGCTGCAGCCATGAAATTAGAAGACACTTACTCCCTGGAAGAAAAGCTATGACCAACCTAGACAGCATATTAAAAAGCAGAGGCATTACTTTGCCAAGAAAGGTCCGTCTAGTCAAAGCTATGGTTTTTCCAGTGGTCATGTATGGATGTGAGAGTTGGACGATAAAGAATGCTGAGCACCAAAGAATTTATGCTTTTGAACTGTGGTGATGTTGGAGAAGACTCTTGAGAGTCCGTTGGACTGCAAGGAAATCCAACTAACCAGTCAATCCTAAAGGAAATCAGTCCTGAATATTCACTGGAAGGACTGATGCTGAAGCTCCATACTTTGGCCATTTGATGACAAGAACTGACTCACTGGAAAAGACCCTGATGTTGGGAAAGACTGATGGCGAAAGGAGAAGGGGATGACAGAGGATGAAATGATTGGATGGCATCACTGACTCAATGGACATGAGTTTCAGTAAGCTCTGGGAGTTGGTAATGGACAGGGAAGCCTGGCGTGCTGCAGTTCATGGGGTCACAAAGAGTCACAAAGACACGACTGAGTGACTGAACTGAGCAGTACAGACGCTGAGAATATAGAAGTGAATAAAAGGGGACCAAAATCCTTGTCCTCATAAAGCTTGCATTCCAGTGGAGGGAGACAGACAAAGTACAATAAATGAGTGATACAGGATAGCTGTTAGGTGAAAAATGCTATGGAGAAAAATAAAACAGAGGAAGGTGGATCAGGAGTGCTATGAAAGAAGTGTAATTTTAAACACGGTGGCTGGGCTGAGCCTCACTGAGAAGGCACCAAACAGTGAGCCAGGCAGGGAAAACTAGTACAAGCAAAGGCAACAGGCAATGTGAAAATTCCAAAGTGGGAGCACGTCTGGCACATTCAAGTAACCACAAGACCATGAAGACTGATAATAGTGAACAAGAAGGGGAAAAACAAAGAATGGAGTCAAACAGGTAAGGGCCATGCAGTAACATAAGGGCTTTTGCCCTTTACTATAAGTGACATGTAGATCCACTTGAGAGCTCTGAGTGAAGATATGACATTTTCAGACTTATATTATTAAAAAATCACTCTGGCCCACATGTTCAGAATGGGGAGGGGGTGGGGATGGAGGTAGAAAGCAAGGAGACCAAGATCAGTTCAGTGTTGCAGCAATTTAAGTAAGAGATGACGGTGGCTCAGAGCAGGATGACAGCAGCACAGTGGTGAGAAATAAACAATTTCACACGTTTTGGGAGACAAAAGGTTTCCTGATGGAAGAGATAAGGGGAATGCGAGAATGGAGGAGTCAAAAACTCCAAGGACTCCAAGGTGTCAACCTGGGCTACCAGAATGGGATTGATTTAGGGGAGGCTGATAGGGAAGCTAAAGGATGATTTTACATAAAATGAATGTATGAAGAAAATGTTGTTACACTTAGCCAGGTTTCCATTCAAATGAACTGTTATTAATGTCAAGAAACCAAGTCTTGTTCTGACTTCAAGTTACCTGAGTAGAACCTCCTGACCTGCCATAAACACATACACACAAACCTGCCCCAGACAGACAGACATACAGACACACACTGCTCAGGCACAGAGTCAAAGGAAAAGTCAAATAAACAGTGCCTTCACCTTCTGCTCTAACGTCTCTCTAACTGCTTCAATCCAAAATAAAAGGCAAGAAAACCAACCCAAAAATTTCACCCAACACCGTTAGCCAAAAGGAAATCTGACCACAACAACCCTCGCAAATAAATGTGCATATGGGTCAAAGCCACCATCACTTCAACCAAACCTATACAGAAGAATTACAGATGGGGGTTTTAAAGAAACAAATCCTTCATAACCATTCCACAAAAATTCAGATTCATTGACAGCAGGGCCCTACCTCCCAGGTTCTGCAGTAGATTTGAGAACCAAGGCCCTCAGGACCATCCGCAATGGGAGAAAGTCACTTGCCTATACACATTCAGAGGTTAACTTTTTCCTGGTTGGTGGGGGTATAGCTTTAAAAATGTCTTACCACTGTGGTTCTAAGATCTTTAGTCACCAAGTATTAGCAAAAGTGGACACCCGTCATCACTATCAAACCAATCCTAGACCTAGGTATATAATCACTATAAAATGCGTAAGCCACATCCCTGACTTCAAGCAGATAAGAGAAAGAAACCAGGAACAAGCTGGCCCCCCAGCTCTCCTAGATTCAGAGAACCTACTCCTTACTAGATCATCTAGAAAGAAGAGGAAATACACAGGCATCAAAATCATTTTCCTAGAGAAACACTTAAATCACCACTTTTCCCAATTATGCTTCCCAAATTTCCAAAGACATCCAAAGCTCTCATAGTGATTTCAGAGCCGTTCAGGAGCTGAACACATGACGGCTGACACTTCTCACAGCTAACACTCTCACCTGGGCTCTCTTTGTGCCCATACGAGCCTTTATCTCCCACATCCAGACTTCTGTTTCCCAGTTTCTAATCACTCTTTAAACCTCACCTGCTTCTCTAAGTCCTCTAATTAAGCAAGGCCTGATCTAGATGTATCACTCACCCCCACAGAGCCTGCAAGATTTCTGACGTTGCTACCAGATGTGTCTGAGAATACCTGCATAGGCTTGCAGGCACAGGAACAGACACAGAGCTGGTCAATCTTTACAGCGCTTTCCTTTAAATAATAAAATCACCAAGAGCAGATACCAAATCAGTACGTTACAAAATGTCTCTCTGGAGTACAAAGTGCTAACTTGTGTACACCACATATATTTCAAATCTTTATGAAGACATTTTCCAGATAAGCTCATCTACTCACTTGAGTGGGCAGAAAGATGTGAAGAAGGCAAAGAAAATGAAAGACTAGCTTTGAAAAAGTTCTATAGTGCCCCTCTTTTCCTAGAAACACACAAACCAGAATAACTAGATCTCAAGTTATAGTCTACCAGATAGGATGCTAAGCAGATCCTAACATATCATGAAAACAAGTGATCAAAACAAAGCTTGCCTTGAAAAAGTACCAGCCATATTCTGAGATCATAGTTAAATTTAAAAAGTGTAAGACTGTTTACAGGACTCCAGCTACCATGTTCAAAGAAAGGTAGGAAAGTGACACCAGTCTTTTTCTTACTATTAATATTATTTTCAATAATAACAAAACAACATATATGGACATCAAAAAGGAAAAATCCAGTTAAACCTCACTAGGCCATTTTCAAATTTCCAGAGTATACCCTTCTGTAATTTATATATATACACATTATAAGCAGAGACTGGTGTACCAAAGAATTCAAAAGCAAATCCTATTTACAAAAGGCACTTTAACAACTCACTTCCAAAAATGAATTACAATTACAGTATCGCACACGTGGAACCATCTAATAAAGAATACTTTCTTCTAAAATACTGTCACAACCAAGTTAGGAATACAATAAAAGCAGAAAGAAAAGTCACTGATACCACTTCTCTAATAGAAAGAGGCCAAAAATCTCCCCACCTAGGTGCCCAGGGCAAAAAAGTATAAAACTGCAGAGTGAAGAACTAGCTGATTATTTATGAAAAAATAGTAACTGTGTAATTACCCCATCTTTTCAAAGTTGTACAACACTGAAAGATGTTAGAATATAAGACTGAAAAACTAGTTGGTCCTAACAACAATCTAGCTTTTAATAATTTTTCAAAAAGAATTTTATATCTTAACCTTCCAAGTAGTACATGTACCTCTCAAATTTAGAGTTCTAGGTAATGGCAATGAATTGGATAAGCCAGCACTGAGTTTCAACTACTATTGTTCCATTAACTTTGGAAGCAGAAAATCAAAGTGTAAAAAGACATGGACAGGCTTTGTGAGGACATTCATCATCATCTTTGGTGGGAAAAACATTCTACCTCTGTGCAGTCTTCTTGGGTCTTACCCCCAAATAATCTTTTCTCCAAAATATCCAAACTGGTAGAAATAAGAATCATCCTTCAGGCTTTTATAAGACTGTCCCTTATAAAAGGAAGTTTTCTCCACTGTTTTTGACCTTATTAGTATACCGGCAAACCTATAGGATCTAAGGGAGCTGTAACATTTGAAGAAATAAACTATTTCAGTTTCTTCTTTGTGCTAGTATGAAACACACGAACAGACTAGGAATACAGTCACTCTAGAAATAAAGAGAACAGGGAAAACCGATAATGAAGGGAACAAAGGCAACTATATCCTAAAGAGTTCTCAAGTCAGCTAAGTCAACATATACATCTGGTAATAATAAACACTGATAAGTCATAAACAAAAAGGGCTTTCTTATTCAGACTCTACATACTACTGGTAACATTAAAATTTACATAAAAAGACTCAAACAATATGTATTAAATAGATTTTTAAGAATAGTATTTCAAGTTACCAAGAAATTTTTAAAAGTTTCATATTTTACTGCCTAGTCTTCAAAAGACAAGAAGCTAGTACCTTTGATTTGACCAAGTTATAAATCTCTTTTCAGAAGTAAGAGAAAACATACTGCCTCGTTTAACGCAAGGCACAAAAAAGATCATCACTGCAAATCATAATGTTTGGGTTCATGATGAAAACAGGAAACAGACAGGCTACCCAGGTATAATTATGGTTATAGTCTAATGTGCTTCAGGTTCAGTCAAGAATTAAAACCCAGTGAAGAGGGTAAGCAGAATTTACTTGCCTCTACCTTGATACAGAAGGCAACTTTTAATAATACTCCCAGCAACATGTTACATAACCAGTAAACAATCTGATTCAAACCTCATTAGTAACAACATTCTGCCACAGTCTCCCACTGAAATTAAAACTGACTTTGCCAGAGGGGAAAGAAATGTAGCACATACCAATCTACCCATTTTTGTGGCGCCTAACCCTGTGAACCAGACAAGTAGATAATTCCACCAAATCTGCACAGAACCTACAAAAATATTTTATTCTTTTCTTTTCCAGTTCACTGTTCTCTTAACTAAACTATATCATTGGATGAATTTAAAATCTAAGAAGAAAAAAGAAAAAAGGAAGAAAGTCAGTTGGGAAGGTTCATCTAACTTTTAGAGTCTATTTCAACTGTGATCTGAAAAAATGGAGGCATAAATGACAGATGGATTTTATTAACAAAAATAAAAAGGTACAGTTTATGTGATAAAAGCAGCTATGTGAAAGGAAAGGCACACTGAGGGAGCAGCAAGGTAGAGAGGGAAGAAAGGAGGATACTATGGAGACAATCATGCAAAAGTTAAATTTTAAAAATCTAAACATAATAAACACAACTCTCATGAAAGTTACACTTTTTAAACTTGTTTCTTAACTGTTTTGTATTTCTGTAATCTTGGATTCATCTTAGAAGGGGGTAAAAGTTACCAAAGTACCAATAAGAGGCAAAATATAAAATGATTTGTTTAGATCTATATACATATGTGTGTTAGTCGCACATACAGTCATGTCCAACTCTTTGCAAACTCATGGACTGTAGCCCACCAGGCTCCTCTGTCCATGGAATTCTCCAGGCAAGAATACTGGAGTGCGTAGCCATTCCCTTCTCCAGGAGATCTTCCTGCCCCAGGAATCAAACCCGGGTCTCCCACATTGCAGGCAGATTCCTTACCATCTGAGCCACCAGGAAAGCCCTTAGAACTATAAAAAAAAAAAATTCCTTATTGGGAACACACTCATAAAAATATTCAGATCAATAATGTTCACATTGTGTCTAGGTTTTGTCTTCCACAAACTGGCACCTAGGAACAATTTTAAACTGCTTGGAATGTTACTAATTTATTGGGACCAAGGTTTTCAACCATTTAGCTTTCAAATGAAAGTTTAAAAACTAATTCACTGCGGACAGTTTAGGTACTCTAATTTAAGGAAATTTAACTACTCAAGTTTAGTAACAGAATTTTCGAAAGAATTTGAAAACAGCAACTTCAGTATCCCTTCCTCTCAACTTCTGTGAGGCTAAGCCACAACCTCCCACCTATTCAGCCTTTTTGCTAAATAAGAACAGTTTGGGGGGTACTAGGCAACGGGCATGATGTGACATACCCGACCAAACTTCGAAACTTTTTCCACCGAAAGATAAGGTAAACAAGATACACTTAGTACCACACCCATGTAAATGCACGGGCAGCCAGGAATGCTTTTCCCCCTGTCTCTCTCTAGACCTCCAGCTGGTCAGGAAACAATGTCTCTACAATCAAGATAGAGATCTGGCCCGGGGTGTTCAGGCATTCCTCACCTCTGGGCTGGCCTACAGCTCCAGTCTCCAATGCCATCCAAACCAGAATTGGAACATTTTGTTAGGAAGTGGGCGAACGTCCAAATACCCGACTATCCTCGCCCCAGTTCTTTTTTGCAACCAAAATCTGTTTTGGCTACTGAGCATGCTCCGACTTAAGACAGGCGCCACATGGGAGTTTTCAAAGCTTAGGCTCCAAACTCCACGTAATAACAGCAGCTGAAAGGGGAAGAGAGGAAAGAGGGGAAGGGAGGGCGTGGGGAGGGGGCAGACCGAACATGAATCTGAGCCCTGACACTAGAGTGAAAGACCCCAGCAGGGGTTGAATATGATGAAGGCAAACAGATACTGCTTGTCGTTTTCCTTGCAGCAAAAGTTTACACAAAGTAGAAATCTTTGCAATGGTGGAAACTGGCATGGCAAGTGGCAGAAACCGGGTCTAACTACCAGCTGAGTGCAGGAGCAGGTCACAACTGCCCGGGGTGTAATTCCCACCGATAAGAGTGGATCCTTATCTTTGAAACACAAAGCGACGGCGGCGGCACGGATTCATCAAGTCACTGGACGGTTTTGCAATGTAGCCGACCAAGCTACTCGGCCGAGCTCGGCAGTCCCACCAGGGGTGTGTGTTGAGGGTGGCGCTCGCATAAGGGAGGGCAAACCGCTCCCCCAGACAGAAGTGGGGCTGGGGATCCCCGCGAGGGCGTCCTGAACGCCTCCCGCCACAGTCCGGGTGGTAACGGCGGAGCCCGGACGAGGGCCAGCCTTGGCCCCGCCTCGGGACGCCCCCGGGGCAGGCAAGGCCTCCAGCCGGACTGGCCGCACCATCGCCGCCCGCCTGGACCCTGGCAGGCCGGGTCTCGGCCTACCTCCCGCCCCGCAGGCCCGGGTGATTTCCGCTCCGCCCGCCCCCGCCTGGGCCCGAGTCCGGCCGCTAGGGCAGAACCGCGTCCGGGCAAAGCCTGCAGCCCACGGTCCCACTCGCTGGCCCGCCCGTCCCGGGGCCCCACATTCACTCACGGGCCGGCGGCGCGCGCTCTCCCGGCGCCGTCGCGGCGCTTCTCCTCAGCGCAACTTTATTAGCAGCTCCGCAGCGGGACACGCGCAAGGCGCCCGCTCGCCCAGGACCCGGATGAAGGAGGGAAGGAGCCGGGGAGGACGCCGCGGGGTCGGCGCATGCGCGCAAGCGGCCGAGTGACCGCTGCGGGACAGACCGAGGGAAGGGCCGCCTGGCTCCCGCGGTTGGAGGAAGCCTCCGCGCTTGGCTCGGCGCCCGCAAACTCCAGCTTCCGATCTGCCAGAGGCATCTCGCGTCCATGGCCGGGCCCAGGACTGGCAGTCGGCTAGTTCCCACCACCACGATAGCCACTGGTAGTCTCCACTAACCAAATCAACCCACATTATAATAAAATAAGATAATTGTTTTCGACATGGACAGTTGGCGATTTTCCCAGTCCTGTATAAAGTGTAAATAAAAACATCGTCGGATATAACTTTGCTACTCTTAGTGATTTGTAATAGAAATCTGAGAAAAGAGAGTCCTCTTTCTGTGAAAAAGTAGCCTCAAAGTAAGCTTCCGAATATCTTCTTACTGGATGCAGCCCTAAAACCCCTCCCGTGTGGAACTCCTGGAGACTATTGTGTCTGGCAGTGACAGCCCTTGTAGCTCCTGAAGTAGTGCTGCACATGTACTGACACCCCTGTGGTTTAAGATACACTATCCTGCACATGGGGACACAGAGGTGCACAGAGGCAATCCATAGACTGAGGTCCCTATGCTCCATGTCGTGGCAGGAGCCGAAATCTCTTTTCTTAGTTACTGGGGCTCTTCTCAATGTTCTCCCCCTTCCCAATTCCCCAGAGTGTCGGCATTTCCCAGAAAATGATAGTAGTACCATCTAGGGCATGCAATTTGGAGAGTACTAGTGAAGAAAAACTTTTAAATAATTTTGTTTTTATTTTAAAAGTTCAATACTGACTTTGCAATATTCCGCTATAGGTTTACTTTTAAAAATAAATGAAAATCAAAATTGGAGTCATTTTCAAATCCTCTCTCTCATTCTCTAAACCAAACCATCACGAAATCTTCCCTTCAAAATACATCCCAAATCTGACCACTGTTCACTGCCTCTATGGCCAGCAGTGGTGCCCTGAGGCAGGGTCATCTCACCTGCATGGAGTGAGAAGCAGCTGTTTTGCTCCAGGCTTCAGTCATCTTTTCCACAGGGAAGAGGCATGGTGAATGTTGTCCAAGTCTCTGCATTAAGAATAGTCATCTCAAATGTGGACAGAGGCCTGATCAGAGAATGTAGTGGGCCTGGGTGCAGAACCAAGAGAGAGCCTCCTCTGTTCAAAGGGGGCAGCTGCTATTTCATTCACTCTAGCCAACTGTCACCATGGGGAAATGTGGAAATAAGGACCCAGTTTTGGTAGATCTTCTGATTTTTCAAAAACAGCTGGAAATCTGGACTTTAATACAAAATCTCAGTTTTATGTATGTAGCAACTTTTTTTTCATTCTTTATTTTTTCTTTCTTGGACATTCAGGAGGCCAACCCTGTACAAGCCAAGTAAAACAAATCCATGGTCCTGATTTAGCCTGCTGGCCATCAGTTTGCAATCTCAGGTCTATGTCTTAAAACTCTTTACTACATCATAAAGTTTGTGAAAGTAAAGTCTGTGTACTTTAACTCTTTGTCACACTCACTGATTATTTGCTGTTAATTCAGAAGTTTCCAGCCCTTGGAAGGCACATATTTCTGGAGCCTGCATGGCTTTACAACTCCCCAAAGTGCCCATAACCCTGCGTTGGAGGATCCTTTTTTTTCCCCCCCAGAACTGATGTTTGCCGAGAGGTTTGTTGAACATTATAAGACATAAAAACGTGGTTTAAATATTTTGTACCCTTCAGCCACTCCTGCCCTCAAACAGGCAGTAAAATCCTTCCCAAAACAAACCATTTGCTGCCTCGTAGTCACTGCACATATGTAAAGAACAATTTGTGATTACAGGACTCCTTTCACAATCTCAGGTTAATCTCAAAGCCAACAGTTTTGCTTCCTGATCTGTGTGTCCAAATACTGATCAAATCAACCAGAGACTCAAACTTCTCCAAACTGTTGTGTAGGCTCAGCTTAGGTCTTAAATTGAAAGAGATGATAACATAGAATACAGGAAGAGAAACTCCTCCCAAAGAACAAGACAGTACCCAGCGTTCAAAGGGTATAAAAAAAAATCAGATCATTAAAGATCTATATTAGTCAAAATGACTATCAGATGGCAAAGGAACAGGCCTGTCAGAGCCATAGGAAAGGAATAAGGAAGTCCCTGTTTTGGGGACAGGGACTAAAAGCAAATGCAGAACAGGACGATCTGAACAGATAGAATAGTTGGTGGGGCATCAAAAGAGACAAACTGCCTTTTCAGTTTAGCGTTCACCTGACCAGAAAGGTCAAACTGAAGCAGCTTCAATATTCAATTTTGTATTACTTATAGAGAAGCTTAATACTGGAAAACTCACACCAGTGCTTCTCAAGCAGGGGGTGCCGAAGGCCCCAAGGGAACATTTGACAATATTTGAAAATAATCTTGGTTGTCACATCTAGGAAGGTGGTGCTGGTGACATCTACTCTGTAGCGGCCAGGGATCTAAACATTCTATGATACACAGGACAGTTTTCTTCTGCCAAGACTTATCCGGCCCAGGACTTCCCTGATGGTTCAGTGGTTAAAATCCACCTGCCAATGCAGGGGACACGGGTTCAATCCCTGGTCCAAAAACTAAGATCCCACATGCCACAGAACGACTAAGCCCATGGGACACAACTACAGAGCCAGCGTGCTGGAGCCCACGGGCCCCGACTCCTAACCCACGTACCACGACTCCGGAAGCTTGTGCTCCACATCGAGAGAAGCCACTGCAGTGAGAAGCCCAAGCACTGCTGCAAGGGGTAGCCTCAGCCCACCACAGTTAGAGACAAAAACACGCATAGCAGCGAGGACTCGGCAGCCAGAAGGAAAGAAACGAAGAAAGAAAGAATTACCTAGCGCAAAATATCAATCACGCTGAAAGTCACAACCCTGATTTAAGTCCCAAACAGTTTCCTTCTAGCTCTGTTGATGCTTGGGGAGAAAATGAGCCCTTTCTTTGAACTTTTCCAATAACTGTGTTAATTATTCATTTGATGTAAAGAACCAGCTTAAATATTTGGTCAGTGACACACTCACATCCTGAATTTTATAAGGAGGTAATTTTTAGGAAATGTGAGAGCATATATGGAACAAGAAGAACTGGAATACTTAACTCAGTCTTTCCATATTTTTTAACTTTTATTTTTAAATATACGGTAATTGAGGCAAATTGGGTTTGGTTTCAATATATTTAATATATATCTCAATTTGACCCTTTGCTATAGCTCAGAAGATTCTCCCTAAATGACCAGTGGACCTCCAGTAGAATTGGAAAAATGTGGTAATGTTCCAAGGAGTTGCCCAGTGTAGAGGGATCAATGAATGATGTCACAGAAATCCATAGAGATCTGATAGCCACCTCAGAGACATCTCACTTTGTCACACAGCCATGGCAAGTGCACATCAAAGGAAGAAATGTCTAAGTTTGTGTGACCCCTCTGGACAGCAGTGTCTGGGAGACAATAAAGCTATCTTTCCAAGTTCTGAAAATTGTATGCTCTTCAATGGACAAATTAGCCCTACCCTCCATCCTTAATATTGGAAACAGTGCAGCAGACAGAGATAAACTGGGAAAAGTGCTGAGAAGAGTGAAGTTCTAAAGAAATGTTGTGCAGAGACATACCCCAAGATCCCACAGAGAAAAAAACATCATGTTACAATTTTCAAAAGAAACTTCACATTAGTGTTTAACAGAGCAAGCCAAGGTTCTGTGCCAACCAGAGAATACACTAAAATGACTTTACCCAAATTTTGAAAGGACTTTTTTTCCAGTAAAATTTGAGTGTTCTTGTGTGAAATGAGCCCTTAATATTCCACAGACCCTTTATTATCACAACACAAAATTGAGAATCAATACAAAATGTATTGAAAAAAGGAAAAGGAAAGTAAAAGAGTAATAGCTGCCTCTGCTGGAAGCAAAGGAATCTTGTTGCCAGAGACTTTTAAGCTTCAGGAATGGATATCAGAGACTCCATGAGCCCCGTGGAATGAATATGCACGTTTCTGTGTAGATAACTATATACAAATCTTCTGCAGCAAAGGTCTGTAGCTTTCATCAGATTCTCAAAAGGTTTCCTGATCTCCAAATGTTTGCAGATGCCTAAAGCAGTGGTTATTTTATGTGTGGTGTAAATTTAATGTGTCCATTTTAAGTTATCTTTTCTTCTTCTCTTTTTTCAGAGCAACATAATTGGGAGATTCCTCTCTAGGGAAGGCTGCTTCATGCAGAGAGTAGAAACCAGGCTTGCCTGTCTCCAGCCATCTGCTACATTAAAGAAGGCCTCCTATGGCTGGAATCCAAAACACAAAATTAAAAGGGTTGCCTGCACCCAGAGTCATAAAACAAAGAGGCTTTCTAAAGTGAGGCTTGGAGTGAACGCTCATTTCTTCCTGACTTAAACAGCATCTGTTCCTCTTGATGGCAAACGCCCTCTGAGTTAACTCAACTGACCTCCCCTGTTCTACAGTCTCAGTTTTCATCCTCAGACACATAGTCTCAGATGAGCCAAACCACATGTGCACTCGGCCACAAATCCAGAGCAGCAGGTGAAAATCTGGAAGTGTTATGGAACTGGGGAAAGGGGAAGGAGACAGAAACTTCTCCTTCTCCCAAATGCTCTTTAACTGGACAAAATCATAGTGATGACAACTCTGAAGCTAAGTCTATGTTCCTGGTTTGAACATAGACTGTCTTGCTTACTATGAGTGGACCTTGCACAAGTTTCTTAGCCAGTCTGTACCTCAGTCTCAGCATCTGTAAAATGCAGATAACAGTAATATCAACTTATAAAGTTATTATTACTTGGATTAAATGAATAGATAGTTGTTAGGCTCTTAGGACAGTGCCTGGACATGTTGTTGTTATTGTTTAGTCAGTGAGTCTTATCTGGCTCTTTTGCAACCTTATGGACTGCAGCCCACCAGGTTCCTCTGTCGATGGGATTTCCCTGGCAAGAATACTGGAGTGGGTTGCCATTTCCCTCTCCAGGGGATCTTCCAATCTGGGGATAAAACTCGTGTCTTCCTGAATTGGCAGGTGGATTCTTTAGTACTGAGATACCAAGGAAGCCTTCTGTTTGGATGGAGTAGTTGGGGTTAAATCAAGTCATCCTTCCACAATCTAGCATCAAAACTCATCAGTTCTACCTTCAAACCATACTTTAAATCTATCCACTTCTCTCCACATCTTCCAGCCACTGATAGTCAGGTTTAATCCCAGTTCAGGTCACTATCATTTCTCACCTGGACTATTGGCTGCTTCTACACAGCCTTGCTCCAATCCCTTGATCACCTAACAGATACTACATGCTGAAAATGTAAATGTTGAGGTTATGGTAACTCTCAAAGTAAAGTTCTTCAAAGCCATCCCATTGCTTTTAGGATAAACTCCAGACCCTCTACCGTGGCCCCGCCCCAAGTGATAAGGTCCCTGCCATCACCAACACTCTCACATGAACCTTGCCAACACAGAACCTTCTTTCTGTTCTTCACATGCCAGAAGCTACTCTCCAACTTAGAGCTTTATGGCTGTGCCGTCTTCTACTTGTGCTCACCTTCTACCTTGGTAACTTCTGAAGTGCCCTGCCCACCACTCCTCATCTGTCTCACTCCTTCTCACCAACCTGAGTCTCAGCTTAAAGGTCCCCTCCTTACAAAAACTTTCTCTGCCACTCCACTCCACCTGCCCCTCCATCCCAGTGTACATACACTTCCAGAGCATCCAACTCTTTCCCTCATGGGACTCTCTTCTCACATGTCATGACTTGATCAAAGTTTATGTTCTCCACTGGAATTAAACTCCTCTTCACAACTGAATTCTCAACACTTATATTAGGGCCTGGAGTGCCCTAAACCCTCAATAAACAGTCACTGGATTTTCTGCTTCAAGTTCAGCTTTATGTTTGATCCTAGTAAAATCACTTTGTTTGCAGTTAATTTTTTAAAATTTCCTAATCAAATTTTAATATGTAACAGGTGTCACTCCCCTACTTCCCAAGCAAAAACTCAGCCCTTAGATTTAGGATTCATTCATTCACTTATTCATTCAGCTTAAATATTGCTCTAGTACCTACTGTGCCTCCAGCACTGGGCCAAGAACTCAGAATACAAAGGTGGAGTGGTACTTTCTCTGTCCTGGTGAAGTTCAGTCTCCAGGGGGAATGTTTGTTGGTCTTCTGTCTTCAATTTCCATGAACATTTGATGGAAAATCAGAAACCAGAAAACAAAATCTGTCATTTCAAAGCTATAAGCCCAAGCATTTACAATGGAGGAGATTTTTCATATCTTTGAGGAGCTCTTGCTTCATTAAAAAAATAAAGCTCCCGCATGTTATAGACTATTCATGTGTGAAAATGAAAAAACAAAGACCCTTTTCTGAAATGGAGTTTTTAGTGCTAAGGGTTAAACTATGCAGTTTGATCACTTGAAAAGTTGTTACAGGCACAGTTGCATCCCTCTAGACTACATCTCCTGAAATATTTCATATGGATTTTTTTGAAAAAGAGCTTTATATTTTTTTAAAAATATTGCATGTTCACTAGAAAATTTCAAATTATAAAGAAAAGGGATAAAAGAGTAGAAGTTACTTGAAATCATGTAGAAATAACCATGGTTAATAAGTTGATAGAACATCTTTCCAGACATCACTTCATGCAATAATAATAATAACATTGTTGCTCTTTAGTCACTAAGTCATATCTGACTCTTTTGCAACCCCATGGACTATAGCCCGCCAGGCTCCTCTGTCCGTAGGATTTTCCAGGCAAGAATACTGGAGTAGGTTGCCATTTCCTTCTCCAGGGGATCTTCTGACCCAGGGATCAAACCTGGGTCTCCTGCATTGGCAGGCTAATTCTTTACCACTGAGCCACCAGGGAAGCCCAATAAGAACAGCTAACATTGATCAAACACAGACTGTATACTAAGTACAGGGCAACGTGCTTTCTATACTTTCCTAAATGTCATAGAAAACTGACAATGTAATTCCTATTACTAATATCATCAAATTCCTTTTTCTAAATGAAGAAATTAAGGCACAAGCCATTAAGGAATTAGTCATTGTGAATAGACATATTTCTACAGCCCGCTTGGAGTTGCAACTTCCAGGTATGTTTCTGACTCCACCTTGGCGGGTGTGTTTTAAGCACTGATGTTTGCAAAATGCTTTGTGGATCACTGAAAAGTATAATAGAATTTGGTTGAAATATTTTGTACCTAGGCCCCACTTCTTACTCCTCGAGTTTTGTAATCTCTTGAATATCTTGCATCCTCTGCTTCCCACAACCCTGGCCCTTCTAACTCCTCCCTCCATGCCCCTGTACCACCACCTTTCCCATCACTAAGCTGGTGTCAGCTGACCCACACTACTCCCAACCCACCATAACACTCCCATCAACTTAACTCTGCTTTCACAGTAACCTATGTAGGGAATGGTCCTTCCCACAGCCTGTCCTGTCTTTCCTCCCCAGGCCAAATTAAATGCCTCCTTCAGGAGGTCTGCTTGGCCCTCATGAATCTTTATGTGATTCTTGGCCCAGTGAGAGTTGCATAGGAAGGAAGAGATAGGCAATGTAGAGAAGGTGGGAGGTGAGAGATTTCATAGCCACTTTACAATATAAAGAAATGGAGTCTCAGAGAAGTGAAGTCAATGTCTGAGTTCATACAGATTGTTCATAATAAAACTGGAATTCAAATCCAGGTGTGTCCAACACCCAAACTCCTGCTCTAACCCTTATGCACACTGCCTGCTCTCCTGACTCACCCCGACAAAATGGTTTTTGTGAATCTTATAATAGTCAAGGAATCACAGTCCTTGCTGAACTGAGCTGGAAAACAATCTCAGTGACTAAATAAAAGAATGAATGAATGGTGAATGAATTAACAAACACATAAATGAATAAATAAATGTGTGGACAGACACAGTTGTAATTTCTAAACTGGATGTGTGTCACTTGGTGATGGTGAAGTCACACAGAGCAAGTAGGCCATAAAACTCTGTGTTTATTCTAACAGTCAGGTAAGGGCCCTGAACAAGCTCAAAAGGTCCTAAGTGAATGGAGTTACTGTTCCAACATGTTTATCTTGAAGTGTAGTGAAACCTATTAATTCTATTTGTATAGTGACTAATGCCTCTGTGGATGTATCATTTACAATATGGTGGCATTACTAATGTGCCACATTAAAGGTGATTTGAACTGATGAATCAAATCAGTTAAGCTCCTCTAAGTCAACTCTGGCCACCCGAATCATGGCATGTAATGTTTCCATTGCAGAGAGGAGCTGTGCTAAGCAGTCCAAGGAGGTTGATCTCATCTGTGTTGCTTCCACAAACCTGTTTTGGTAAGAATGCTATCGCACTGTGTGCTAAAAATCAGAGTTCAAACGATTTAAAAACTGAGGTAAGAAGTCAACCAATTTGCCTGCATTGAACGTATCATGGATGGGGTAGTGGGAGCCCCCTGCCAGGTCATTCTGCCAAAAATGAGATGTCTGAGCTCCCATGTGGTCCTGGCTCTGTTGTCTCTGGGGTCAGAGCAAAAGCCATCTGGGAATGCTTCTGGTTTCCAGGACCACGGGAAAGAAGTCTATCATGTGGGTTAAAATATTTATCTTATTTTCTTGTGATTACTGGATGAGTTTCTATTAATATTATACGCCAGGCACTATAATGGTAAGGGAATGGTCCCAAATGTTCCTCTATTTTTTTTTTTCATGAAAAATAAGGATATTCGAAGATAAAGATATCGGTGGAAAAGAACATTTGCCTCTCTCCTTGACCTTCCCTCCGTATTTCTTCCTTCAGTCAGTTGTGTATTTTGATCTCTGACTTCATGACTGAAACCTCCTTTCTCATTCATTTATTCACTCAACAAACATTTGTGAAGGGCTTGTTACATGCTAGGCCTTGGGCCAGACGTTGGGAATGACTTACAGTGTATGACCAGGCAGGGCCCCTTCCACATGGACTGCAGTCAAGCCGGGTAGACAGCCTTGCATGGCTCCCTCTCCAATCCACCTACGTAAGGTGGACCCAAAACACCCTTTTACTCTGATCAGCATTGCCTGAACTAAACTTTTAAACTGCAGTTGTTTTTTCTTTCTCTTCCTGTACATATCACATCATCACATCGCTGGAATTCATTTTGGAGGTCTATGAGCAATCTCATGGACATGGATACACTCTCACTTTGCTTGCTTTTTTTGTTTTTGCGACACTGACATAACCACAAACAAACTGTAGTAACAAGAGGCACCCAGACCCCAGGCACCCGTATCTGCACTGACTCCTGAGAGTCACCTGGGTGCGGGTGATCACCACTGACTCACAAACAGGCCATGTCTTCACTGACCTATGCTCTGTCACCTTAAGGACCCCAGCAGTCCTGGAGCTACTAGGATGCCATGAACAATTCGAGCAGCAGGCTAATGTGCCACAGCTTTCTGAGCATATCATGAGAAAAAGACACGAGACACAGGTTTTTGTGCTGAGTGGTTCCTAGCTTCTGCCTCTAGAGACTCCTAACAAGCTTAACAAGGAACCAGAAATTTTTTTTTTCCTCTAACTCACCGCACTATGAGGATGAACGCATACAGAGAAAACTATTCCTCATCCTCATGGTCACTAGATCTGTTCCTACTCCTTAAAACTGAAAGGAAGAGATGGACATGAGTCACCAGTGATAAAAAGAGGCATACTACAAGGCTATGTGGCATGTGGTGTGGCACGGATGTGGTTTCCTCAGCCACAAAGTCACTGTGGTCTCCGAGCTACCGAGGCTGGGTTGTCCAGCAGTCTCCTAGAACAATAGCTCAGGGCGTGCCTGCAGACCGAGCCAGCCCTAGAGTGACCGACCCTCCTTGTCTTTTCTCCCTTTTCCAGAATTTCTGGTAGTTAGACTTCTCAAGAGAAACTACTGCATCTGCCATCACCCAAAATGAATTATCCTGGGTAGAATTTCACGCCAGTCCTCCTCAGAAAAGTATTGGCTTCTCTGCATCCAGCTCATTTGCAGTTTGGCAGAGGCGTCAGACCTCATCTGGGCAGCCACAGCCAGAGCTGTAAGGTTGCTTTCATTCAAACCACAGGGCACAAGTCACAGTGACCTCTCTAGAAATGGATTAGCTCGGGTCACTTTCCTGACAATTTTGCTGTGGGCCTGGCAGACACCCTGGGCTCCCTACACTCCACCGCTGCCAGCCTGGCACACAAAGTGAATACCAGGGGATCTGCTTGGTATGGACAGCTTCCTCCATACAAGGCATTCATTGATCCATTTATCCATCCAAGTATTCATCAGGCTTTTACTGATTGCCTACAGAAGGCAATCACAGGCTTTGTGATAGATGTCAGACACAGTGAGCAAAAACAGGCCAGTCCCTGACCACGCAGATTGTATGACCTAGTAGGGAAGATAGGTATTGATCAAATAACCACACTGTATAAAAAGGAACAAGGACCAATGAGCAGACAGAACCAGGGGGCAGGGAAGGCTGCTCTGACAAAGAGATGCTTGAGCTGAGATTTAAAGGGTGAACAAGAGGCAGTTTAGTGAGAGTGAAGGCCGGTGAGGAGAGGGAGTCAGGGGAAAACCCTCAGGCAGAGGAGGGAACAGTGTGTGTGAGGACCCCAGGGATGGAGGTAACAATGAGAAACTGAGGGAAGACTAATGCTGGACAGAGACACCGGTGGGGCTGCGTCTAGAGAGATGGGCAAGACAACCCCGGGCTTCGTAGGCCATGGCTGGCGTTTGGTGTTATCCTCACAGGCACCACTCATCAGAACTGGGCCCCAGGAGGTTGCCCCCAGGGAAGCAGAAGGCTGGGGGCTTCAGAGGAGAGACAGGGCTACTGAGGGGAAGGGGGAAGATGGGGCTACTCAAAGGACAAGCTCTCCACCAGTGTTTCAGGACTGTGACTTCTCTGTCACCTGTGGCTTCTCTGCAGGGCCGGCCCAGGCCCACCCCGGCTGGCACTCCTGGGGCATTGTACCACTTTCCTGTGGTGGGCCTGTAACTGTATGGACCGTGTCTCACCCACCTGCGGATGGGAAAGGCGGGAATGAGATGGGACACTGAAGAGCTGGGAAAGTATGTCTGGGGCAAACAGGCCCCATGGAAGACCCCACCCCATGGGCTGCTTTCACCCTTCTAGGAGGTATTTAATGTCATGTCCTCTTGAAGTCTGGGGACTCCTGCATGACTCCTGGATGACAAGACATCCAGGGGAGACTGTGGGAAGACTTACCGCACCCGGCCTTATTTCTGTGGTGTAGGGAAGAGGTAGGGGAGCACCTGTGTAATTCTTTGTTGTGGTGTTTTATGTATAGTAGTGCATTGAAGACCCATAGTAAATGTTTGCTGATTGAATCCTAATGCAAAATAAACAAAAGGCAATTTTTCTCTTATTACCTTGAGGGAAAATCTAGGAGGAACACCCCAAATTGACAGGGAAAACAATTTCATTTCTTGTCCTCTGGATTGGGGCAAGGTGAGTTCATTACAAATTTAAATGGGTATGCAACAACGTGGATGGACCTAAGAGATTATCATAGCAAGAGAAGTAAATCAGAAAGAGAAAGACAAATACCTATGATATCAGTTTTATATGGAATTGAAAATACGACACAAATCAGCATATCTATGAAACAGAAGCAGAATCACAGGTATAAAGAACAGAGTCATGTTGCCAAGGGGGAAAGGGGTGAGGGAGTAAAGAACTGGGAGCTTGGGATTTGCAGATACAAACTATTATATATAGGATGTATAAACTGCACAACACAGGGAACTATATTCAATACCCTTTGATAAACCATAATGGAAAATAATATGAAAAAGAATATATACATATCTAAGTGAGTCACTTTGTTGAACAGAAGTTAACACAACATTGTAAATCAATACATTTAAAAAAATTTTTTTAAGGGATAGAGAAGTCTTAGACTAAGCCAGGGTTCCTGCAGACTTTGCTCTCATTCCTGCATGAGATATTGATTTTTTTGTTTGTTTGTTTGTTTGCTTATTTATTTGAAATGCAGAAACCTCATTTATTTTGCCCTGGTCAACATTCCAGCAAAGTTTGGAGCCACATAAATTTCTACCATAGAGACTGGTCTCTTGACCCATGTGTGTATGTGTGCATACCTGCATGCGTGCATGCATGTGTGTGTGTTTAGGAGGGTCTCTCCTCTCTAGAGACCTAGGAAGGCCCTAGGTTCAGCTGGCTGGTCAGGATTCAACAGATTGATTCAAGGCTGTAGGGCAAATTCTGTAGACTTTTCCCTAATGAATGTATTGGAAATAGCACTTTCCTCACCTCTGGACCTGGAGGACAATTTGTGCTGCAGCTGAAATGATGGGAGAGAGAAAGGGCCTCTGTGTGATGGTGCTATCCCTAAAGAGAAAAGAAAGGTACTTGTTCATTTATTCTCTCTCTGCAGCCAAGACCTGGGGACTGGACCCAGGAGAAGCTCGGTTGCCCTCGCCCTCTCTGGCCTGGGGGCAGGGACTCAGGTGGCCAGCCTCACTCTCCATGGCCCTCTGCAGGATGGAGCCCATGCTGTGTGCAGAGTTTGGGGCACTTTTGCACATGGACATCTTTCTGGGCCCTTTATCCCCATTCTAAGTGTTTGTGATCACCAAGAGGCTAAGAACCTCTTATCTTTAAAAACGAGATTCTTTGTATTTTAGTTCCAGAAACCCACCTGACATCTTTCTGGGCCCTTTACCTCCATTCTAAGTGTTTGTGATCACCAAGAGGCTAAGAACCTCTTATCTTTATAAATGAGATTTTTTGTATTTTAGTTCATTTTCCAGAAACCCACCTGACCTCATTCTAGTCTGACAGTCTCAGACCCTCTCTCCATAGGGATAACAGGCCCATAGTGGCCCACCGAATCTGTGAATGAAGGCAACCAGCCCCACATGAAGTCCTGTGGGACTATAAGGTGTTCTCTCTGGGGGATACCTGCTCCTGTGAGGCAGAACTCACAGAGAGGTGCTCTCCACCCACTGGCCAGACTTCCCACCTATGCCACTCCTCCGACCAGACAGCTCCAAGGTTCCGGTTCTAAGAAGGGGTCTTCAGATATCCCCAGCACCCTTGCGTGCCAAGGTGGCACTCTGTATCTTAATGGGAGGCTGGCTATTGAGGAAGAGGTGGAGAGAAAAGGACAGGGCGTGGGTGGCTGTGGAGGTCCAGGAGTCTAGAGAGAGTCCTTCCTATTCCCCTCTAATTACTCTTGTTCCCCTTCCATTACTGGTAGCCTGGAGGGATCTGGTCAGAGGGGGCTGTGAGTTTGGCCTGGGACAAAAGAAATAAAATGGTAGGTAAAGTGTAGGCCAGGAAGGAGCAGCATGTGAGGGGAGGGGAGGTTTGGGGCTCAGGAGGTGCGTGTGAGGACTCTGTGTGGCTCGGAGGTGGCTGGAGGTCGGGTGCTGTGGTATCAGGAGGGGGCTGTGCAGAGTCACCCAAAGAAAGGAGCCTGGGTCTGCGAGGGTGAGAGGAAGGTTGGCAGAGTGAAATCCCCAAGGTTTGCAGTGGGGAGCTCTTTGGGTTTAAGAGGGAAAGGTTCTGGGCTTCTGAATCCACGGGCAATGGCCTGCGTTTCCTGAGGAAGGAAGAAGGGCCAGGAGTCCGGACAAGGAGTGCATGGCCTTGAACTAAACCGTCTGGCATTTCGGATTCCTGTCCAGTACAAAGGACAAAGATAAAACCTAGACTGTCAAGTGTGTATTTTTACCATACTCAGTTCAGATCCTCTTATCTTAATTTCTCATAGTTTCTTAATAGCAGGCACCCAAGTCAATGCAACTCTTAGTTTCTCTCTCAGTAAAGGATTAAATAATTAGTAAAAAGAGGGCTTAAACCCTGAGAGAAATCCTTTGGGGTTGACCAGTTCACCCTCCATGTGTTTCCAAATAAGATGTTCAGAGGCTGTGTGTATGTGGAGAGGCTAGTTATGCTGGTAGTCATGTGTATCTCCATACAAATCATTTCTTTTCTCTCTCACTGACCCCCTTCTCCCCTTGGTTCACCTCTCTCCACCTTCCCTGTTGTCCCCCTAGCTCACAACACCATCTGCTCTGCCTGGAGTGTCTATAACAATGTTCCCTCCCAAGCCTCCCACCTTTGTCCATTCCTACTCACCTCTGAGAGCTCAGCTCCGCTTCCTTAAGAGAGCCTTTCTCTTGAGGGATTCCTTCATTCTAAGTTCTCACAGAGCCAGTTTCATCTTTCAGAGCATTATATACACAGGATGGTGATTACTGTACACTCAGGATGCTGACTGAAGGTCATTTCCCAGAACTGATGCTCCCCAGTGTACCGTCAGAGTTTTCCAGTCCAGCTCACCCGGAACCACATTTTTAAGAGTTAGAGAGTCATAAAGGAGATCAAAAAAGTTTTTCTGGGGCCTCTGGGAGGAAAGGAAGAGGGAAAGAGGGGATATGCTGAGTCCCCAGCCTGTGAGATGGGTTGGTCCTAAGGAAACCCTTCCTTCCCAGCTGGCTCAGATCCAGAGCTGCTCCTGAGGGGGAGCCGGCTCTGACATAGCCTCCTTGCAGGCCAATTCCGTGGGAGGAGAAAGGTAAGGGCTGTCCCTGCATCTTCACCGGGCCAACTGCTCCTCTGCTCTGAAACTGATTGGCGTTTGGTGCCCTCAATGGGAAGGGGCTTCCCTGGTGTCTCAGAGAGTAAGGAATCTGCCTGCAATGTGGCAGACTCAGATTCAATCCCTGGGTTGGGAAGATCCGCTGGAGAAGGCAATGGCAACACTTGAGCTGCCTGTGCTCCATCCAAGTCCAGCAAAACATGATCACTTCCTACCAAGAGCCCACAGAAGTGCCTGAATCGAACCACCTCTCTGAATCCTTGACACTGCAACTCCAACCTTTCTGAATACCCCAAGGGCGGACAGGCAGCCTCAGCCCCTTAGATTTATTCACCCTCAGGTTTGTTGATGTGCATTTTCTTAGTCATATTGACTGGGTTTTTTAACATTCAAAATTAATATTTCTTCATCTTGAAGAAGTCAAGCACTATAGAAATAAATAAGAAAGTGTAGATCGCCTGTATTCTCCACCCTCTTCTCCCATCAAGGTAAGAGTCATTAATGGTTCCACATCTATTCATCAGGACCTGTCTCCATGCATATGCTATGAAAGGGACTTCACTACATTTAATATTTTGCAGTCTACCTTTTCTACTCAATATGTAATTGCAAGCTTTCTGTGCCACTCTGGTCTGTATACTAAATCACCTCAATATCTTAAACAGCTTCTATAAACGGATTTTGCATGATCTCCCTTTTCTGCTATTCCAAACATATCATAGTGAGTGCGCCCCCATCTTTGTGCATTGGGATGGGCACCTGAGCTGTTTCTGATTCCTTACTTTTACTGATCTGCAGCGTCAACAGGTTTATGCCTCTTCCTCTATGCATGTATGTACTTGTTTCTCAAGAAGACAGATTTCTCAAAGTAAAAGCTGGGTTAAATGGTAGGTGCATCTTCAGTTTTGAAAGACTGCCAAATTGTGTTCTCAGAAGGCTGTGCCAGTTTTCACTCCTACTGGCAGTGTGTGTATTACTCAGTTATGCTTTACTGAGGGATGTGCTCAGACGCAGCCACATGGACCCTGTTCCCGGAATTACCATGGCATTTATGCTCAGCACAGTGTGGGGGACATTACTCAGCCCCTGCCAGAAAGTCCCACTTGAGACTGCACATGAGTAATGAGAAGGTCCAAGGAAACTCTGAGAGAGACACAGGCAGGATGGAGGTGGACAGAGAGACAGCTGGGGAGACCCCTGTATCCTCTCTTTTATCCAAGGAGCTTACCGTTTTTTCTTGTTGGATGTTCTGCATTCCCTGTGCAGGAAACACGCACACACACACTTCCCAATTTCCTGTGTCTTGGACTCCATCTGTTTTCTAGATAAACAGTCCAAAGCTCACTGAAGATTCTGTTACATCCCTGCTTGGCCCTGCAGGTGGACAAGTGTGTACTGAGTCTGCAGTGCAGTGTGATTGCCAGGTTCTGGAAAGAAATGGCACCTTGACTGGTTAGATCTCTCGTGCATTGTGAACTACTGTGTCTTTAGAATCCTCCACTGCTTTGTCTACTCAGCCTATCACCCCTCTTTGTTTGATGCTGGACTCCTGTGGGAAGAATGGGCATTTGAGCCACATGACCAGAAATGATTAGAAAAAGAAGCAAAGTACAAGCCCAAACTGGATCTCTGGCCATGAGCTCAGGTCAGTCACTATAAGACAAAGTATCCCTGAAAACAATAACCCATCATATACAATAGCAATTTAATTCAGTACCATTACAAATACATTTAATATGTTTTATATTGTATTTATGTTATATATATATATACACCCACCTCAGTCCTAGGTGTTATGAATTTAGTTTTTGAGCCTAACCTGAGTAAAATAGGCAGTCTGATACTTCAGCTCACCCTGCCAAACTCTTCTGTTTGCACATCACATCTCTCACTTTATAGAGTGTTCCAAGTTCCAAATATATCATCTCATTCGTGTCCAAACAAAGCAGTGCTGGGAGTCTGGGAGGACAGGTATTAATGTGCTTCTTTAATAGCTGAAAGGCTGAAGCCTGAAGATGCACCCAAAGAAATCCATGAAGCAAGTCCCTTGACTTTGGGGCTTCTCATATGACATTCCAGTTGATTGTCTTTAGGTCTCACATATTTCCTCAATGCACAGCGTATTCTCAAAACTTGAGTCCCTGGGCACTCAGCCATCACAGGTGGCTCCCAGCCAAGTGACAGGATCTATAGATAAGTCTTGTCCCTGCTGGCAGCCTGGTATTCCTCGGGCAATCATTTTCAGAAGCCATTGACATCTTGGTTGGCTAGAAAGGCTGGCTGCCACCCTCTGCCCAGGAACTGAACTGCCCGTTGCTGCATGGGTTTATGAGTGTCAGCTGCTTTTTCTCATTACCACTTCCAATTAGCTCATTGTTCTAGGCCCAAAGCTAACAGGCACCCCTTGGGATTCATTTACGCTAATGTTGGGGCCCTGGTTTCTTTTTTTAGAAGAAAATTTCAGGTTTTATGAAGTGAACAATTAGAAACATCAGGATAGAGTCGCTGGTTATGGGTCCAAGAGAGAAGGGATACAGGTTTTTCACAGTGAAGCTGACAGGATGAGGAGCCTTAGTCACCTAGACAAGGTAAACACATCCTTCAGGGCCCAGATCAGTCTGTGTTGAAGGCAGCCGGGGCTGCAGGACAAAGATGTAGGTGAGTGAGGAGACAGAATGCCATGGTGCTTGCTGAAGAAGCATCTGGCTGTCCTGGGGGGACCACAGCCTCAGGGCCATGTTTACAGTCCTCCCTTATGGAAGGAAGAGGCTTGGAAGAGAACTAAAGTGTATTAAATATCTACTGCATGCTAAGTGTGATCACCCTCATTTCACATAATCTCCGTGCAACTATATCAAATAAGAACTATCATTCTGATGTGGTGGACCTGGAGACTGTTGTACAGAGTGAAATAAGTCAGAAAGAGAAAAACAAATATTGAATATTAATACATATATGTGGAATCTAGAAAAATGATGTAGATGATCTTATTTGCAAAGCAGAAGTAGAGACACAGACATAGAGAACAAATGTATGGATACCAAGGGGAAGGTGAGATGAATTGGGAGATTGGGATTGACATATATACATCACTGTGTATAAAATAGAAAATTAATGAGAATCTATTCTATAGCACAGGGAACTCTACCCAATGCTTTGTGGTGACCTAAACGTGAAGAAAACCCAAACAAGCGGGGATATATGTGTATGTTGAACTGATTCACTTTGCTGAACAGCAGAAACGAACACAATGTTTTAAAGTAACTATATTCCAATAAAAATTTTTTTAATTGTTATCATTCCATTTTTCTAGGAGAGAAAACTAAGGCACACAGAGACCAGACCTGACCAGAGTCCCACACTTGGGGCTGGAGGAATGAGAATGTACACCAGGAAACATAGATGTCCATGGAAAAGGAGTCAGGGCACAGCACTGCGTACCACTGAGTGAAATTCCTCAAAATCCCGTTTGAAAGGCTTCCTGTGATAACCCACTTGCTTTCCATTGATGTCTTTGGGAAATACTTCATCCTCGTGGCCTGTAGATAGTCCAAGCGTGCTGACTTGAAGACCAGAGTACTTTCTGGGTTTACTTTCTCTTATGTTTAAAGAAGCTTGTGCTTCTCCTCCCCCTTAAGGTGTTTATTGGGTGACTGGTGGCTCCCTCACAGGTGTCGCTGCTATGTGGCAGAGGTTGTAGCTCAGGGTGACCCCTGAGAAAAAGACCCAAGGGCAGGAGGACAGGAGGCAGTGGGCAATAGGCAGGCAAAGCACAGTCCTTTGACTGCCACTCTGCTTTACCAGAAACATCTCATTCCCCACCCAAGGATCAAACCCAGGTCTCCTGCATTGTAGGCAGATTCTTTACCATCTGAGCCACCAGGGAAGCCCAGAAACACCTCAGGGGAAGGTAGAAGTGGAGCCTAGAGCTGCCATCAAGCCAGGCACCTGGGGCAAGTCCTTTCTAACCAGGCAGATCCTCCACCTGCAAACGGAAGGAACGGGCTGGGCTGCTCCCTAAGGTCTTTCCTAGTTCCAAACTCCTCTGTGTGTGTGTGTTAGTTGCTTAGTCGTGTCTGACTCTTTGCAACCCCATAGACTGTAGCCCACCAGGCCCCTCTGTCCATGGGCTTCTCCAGGCAAGAACACTGGAGTGGGTTGCCATTTCCTTCTCCAAAAGAAACTACAGAAAGAAAGTGAAGTCGCTCAGTCATGTCCAGCTCTTTGCGACCCCATGGACTGTAGCCTACCAGGCTCCTCCATCCATGGAATTTTCCAGGCAAGAGCACCGGAGTGGGTTGCCATTTCCTTCTCCACCAAAGTCCTCTGGTTTGTGTCAAAAAAGTTCTGGGGCTCTCATTATTCTGGAAGCTGAAAAACCTGCCTTACCTATTATTTTTTCACACCCAAACACTTTGATGGTAATAGAATTTGCATTGATCTTCACTTGTGTGTTATTTTGAGTTGCAAATTCACTTACTTACCTCCATCTTTGATCAAGTTCACCTGTTCCTCATTGGATCTGAATTTAATGATGGGCCAAATGAATCCAAGAACTGACCAGTTACCCTTCCTACCCCCACCTCCTCTGATATCCAGCAAGACTCATTTCCTGAATTGGGTATATAAATACTCAGCACTTTTGCACGATTTTGCGGGCTACCTTTTGTTTCTCCTCCAGAGGGTGTTCGTGTGTGTCAGCCAAAGGAGATGGGGCGTGAAGAAGCTGAAAGATCTAACGGGGAGGGGGGAAAAGGCCGGAAGTTTACAGGGAAGATGGCCAATCCTTGCCAAGGGGTGAAAAAGTCAGACATCTGGTTGCTAGTTGTGTTTCCTGCTGAAATTCAGGGCAAAAGTTCCCCTACAAGCTTGAGTCTGGGAGAGAGGAGAAGAAAGAGAGTAGGAGGGGAGATGTGAGACAGAAATCCTACAGCCAGGGGAGTGGAAAGGGTGGACAAAAACAACTGTTCCTGTATTCTTTGAGCTCAAATCTTCTTCCAAGAGTGGGATAGAGACTTGGCAAAACATTCAAAGGACTCTGGCTTTCAGGGAGTGAGCGGTATCTAAGAGGCCCTCACAGGTCTGCCCTTGGCTCAATTTCATGTTTGCAGGAGGAGCTATGGAGCTCCGATCCGAAGTCCTGCCCGATAACAGATGCTGGGAGTCAACCCGGAATTCCTCATTAACAGTGCAAATTAGCAAGAAGGAAAATAAAGATACCCGGATGCTTTATGTATACCCCCAACTATAATAATCCCTTAATCACAACAGCACTTTGCTTACAAAGGACAATGTCCTACATCTAATTCCCATCATCCTGTCTTGGTGAGGGAAGATGAAGGGGTCAGGCCTGGGATATGAATCCCCAGTTCACAGAAGAAGAAACAGACTCAGAAAAGTAATTCAGCCTTAATTAAGCTTCCAGGCCCAGACTTGTCCTTGTTCCCCCAATGCCTGACCTTGTAAGACACCAGGTGACTAAAGGAATTGTAAAGAGGCCTGAGCCACATGTGTGGGCACACGGAGCTTTCTGTCCAAGGTGCTATTTCTGGGCCACAAGGTGTAGAACCAATTCTTAGAAAATGAAAACCCCCAAAGCATTTGCTAGTGATGTTGGTCTGGTGCCTGTTTGTGTCACAACCAATTCACCCAACTTGAAATTCCATTTTCCCTGAAAGAACTGCAGTTGATAGCTGTTCATTTATGTTAACAATGGATGAATCACTGCTACACAATTTTTTCAACTTTCTATGCATTTGAATATTTTCATAATATGATATCAAGGGAAATCTCATTTTTATTTTATGTTTGAATTTTCAAATAAAAGTGATGAGTTGGCCTGACTTTCTTCCCTTCTTCCACTCATCATTCAACATATATTTATTGAGCAATGTACCCGGTGCTGGAAATACAGTAGTGAACCCAACGGGCATGAACTCTGACATCATGATGAAGACTGAAAGTGCGCAAATTAACACATTTGAAAATGTAATGATATCTCTTCATAAGTGCCTAGAAGAAAAGTGCTATGGTAGAGAAAAATTAATAGGAGGACCTGTATTCAGGATGGGGAAGAGGGCCAGGAAGAGAAGGTATGAGGAGCAAAGATCTGGAGACAGGCAATACTGTCGGGAGCCTAGGACCTAGAGACACCAGAGAGGCCTGAGCTCCTGGGAGACTCCTAAGGAGGCTGCAAAACCAAGAAGCATACTCAGCAAACAGTCTGGAGGAGCCTTCCATTGTGAACCTCAGCTTTGTCATCTCTGAAGCTGGAGAGTGAGACCAACATCACTCGGCTTCCGTGGTGGTTCTGTGGTGAAGAATCCACCTGCCAGTGCAGGAGACCTGGGTTCAATCCCTGGGTCAGGAAGATCCCCTGGAGAAGGAAATGGCAACCCACTCCAGTACTCTTGCCTGGGACTTCCCATGAACAGAGGAGCCTGACAGGCTATAGTCCACGGGGTCGCGAAAGAGTAGGATAGGACTTAGAAAATAAACAATAACAAACCAACATCACTGGATGTTTGAGAGAATGATCCGGTTCCAGTCCAATGAATGGAAATCCTAACCCAAGGTGTACAAATCTGCCTCTATCATGTTACCAGATGTGTTCCATTGTAATGTCTTGCTGGTCTTCATCAGTGGTGGCTGGAGCCATTTGCTTTGGGTTCCTCCTGTCACTGATGTATTAAACCATCTGTAAACAAACACTTGAGAGGTGGGACTGCTAAAGGACACTGCAGAGCTTCAGTCTAGGTTCACTTTCCAATTTGTTGTTGAGCATCCTGGTGCTAATGGCAGGGGTACAGTTCACATAATAAACAAGGTTGACTTTTGTGTGTACGGAAAAATTCTTCATTTTCTCGTATCACTCCCTGCCACCATATTTGGGAGACATTTTGAAAATGTAAGGGATAGAATAAGTAGGGACAGAGACCATTTTATCAACTGTAAAGCAGCATTTCTCAACTGTGTGCCTTCTGGATACCCCTCCCCTCTCTCACACTTTATAGAATCACAGAATCTTGGGTGGTTGGTATTACAAATATATGAGTACTTTCTTGTTTTCTAAGAGTTAAATTATATTTTATATCATGTGCTATAGTCTGTTAAAAAAAAATCCTTGATGAAACTTATTAGAAGGCCTAATAACTCTGTTTTTTTCACTGCTGCATGTATAATACCTTGAAATGTGCCTAAGCACATAGAAAGCAATAATTAACTACAGATTTGATGAATTAATTAATGAATCCCATTTTATAGATGGGGCAACAGAGGCTTGGTAAGGTTCAGTGACTTTTCCAAGTTCATGCAAGTGTTAAATAGCAGGGCCAGGACCAGAAATCAGACCTTCAGAAGTCTCATTTAGGATTTTTCCTGGGATGCTACCTTTATTTTTATGGTATAATCACAAACTCAGAAATAATATGAAACATTATATATCTGAAATAGCTGAAATGACTATCCTAATTGCCTACTCTTATAATGTATTTGACTTTTTGTTTTCTAAACAAATGGGATTAGAAAGTATACCTAGTGTGGAAAGGAGCAGGAGGCCATAGGCTCACAGGAGAACCAGAAAGATGGAGAATCAGTCTGGAGCTTAGAGAGCTTGGCAGGCTGGCACCATGTAAGGGCACGCTGTGCTACACACTGTCACAGCTATAGATGAGAACAGCTCTGCATCATGGCATTTGATGGAACTTTCAAGAAAGTTTGAAATCAGAAAAGACATGCCACAAACTCTGAGTCTTTACCTAGAGAACAGGAGCAGACCCAGCAGACATCCAGTTTTGACTTATAGACTCCTATATTGCTGACGTTTGTACAATGAAGTATATTATGCCCAACAAAAGCCCAACAGAATAAAAAAACACCTTCTCTATATTTCATACATTCTGCTGAAAAGGCCTGGAAAATAATGCAGTTTGGTTTAGCATGTTTCCATTAAATACAATTAAGGTATAAAAAAAAATAATGAATGTCAAAAGGAATGGATTATTTTCACTGGCAGATCAAGTTGCCATTATGAAATAGTGATTAACCTGTACGGAAAGCCTGTGACACAGCAGGTTCAGTGCTAAGCATTTTGCTTATTTATCTCATGTACTGCTCATGACAACACTATGAAACGGTCCCTTTTATGATGACAGATGTATGGGACAGTTGGGCCCCATAGGTTAAGAAACTGGCACACAGGCAAGCCACAGAGTTCAGATTCAAACCCAGGTCTGCCTAACATCAAAGCTCAGGTTCTCAGTGCCCTGAGCTGCGCTGGTTTTTTTGGTATGTGAATCCTGTATTAAGGGGGTTGTGAAAGGTTAGAAGTTCATACGGGTTGTACAAAACAGCACACCTTCAACAATTCTTTCCCTGCGCTCTGCTGATTATAGAGGCTAATTAGAAAACCCCCTCTCTCTCTACCAGTTGCCTCCTCCCCTCCCTCTCCTAAACTGGAAGTCTCTTGTTCCAGCTCACCCTTCCTGGAAGCTCTTGGCCATTGCTGATGAACAAGAGGCGATAACCTAACTTCACTCGACTAAACTTTCAATAATTCCATTGTGTCCTGTATCCTCAAAACATGTTGCTTATCTCACCATGTGAGAGCTGCAAGATATTTTCCTACAGATCCAAGAAAAGATTTGGACATTTAAGTTGTGAATTCTTCCTTGGCCCCAGCTTTACTTTCTATCTTTATGATGGAATGTGGTATCTTGAAATATGGAGGTGGTTGTTATGGGAAAAAGGTTTGCTCACTAAATGAGAAAACGAGGGCAAACTTTAGAGTCTTGTCTAATTAAGCTAACTTGCTTTATATCTTTGAGATGCAACTTTGATCGACTGGTGGAGCCTCCAGAAGGTGTTTTAGTGTCGCCTGAGGTTCAGAAGATGAAGGATCCAGTCACTTCCTGGAGCGAGGGAACTTTGCTTCAGTTCAATCTTTCTGGATGGAAAAAGGTTTAGAAAAGATGCCTGCAGTTCTCACACCAGGAGCCATGGATTGTAGCCTGTGGAGGCAGGCACCAAGCCCATCCCCCAGGACCTGATAATGAACCTTTCTAAGTTTAATCAGTTTCATCCTCTATAAAACAAGCACAATTAAAACCTCTGGATCATAAGGTTCAGTTCACTTCAGTCCCTCACTCATGTCTGACTCTTGGTGACCCCATGAACTGCAGCATGCCAGGCTTCCCTGTCTATCACTAACTCCCATAGCTTGCTCAAACTCATGTCCATCAAGTCAGTGATGCCATCTCATCCTCTGTCATCCCCTTCTTCTCCTGTCTTCAATCTTTCCCAGCATCAGGGTCTTTCCTAATGAGTCAGTTCTTTGCATCAGGTGGCCAAAGTATTGTAGCTTCAGCTCTAGCATCTGTCCTTCTAATGAATATTCAGGACTGATTTCCTTTACAACTGACTGGTTTGACCTCCTTGCAGTTCAAGGGACTCTCAAGAGTCTTCTCCAACACCACAGTTCAAAAGCATCAATTCTTCAGCGCTCAGTTTTCCTTATGGTCCAACTCTCATATCCATACATAACTACTAGAAAAACCATAGCTTTGACTAGATGGACCTTTTTGGTAAAGTAATATCTCTGCTTTTTAATATGCTGTCTAGTTTGGTCATAGCTTTTCTTCCAAGGAGCAAGCATCTTTTAATTTCATGGCTTCAATCACCATCTGCAGTGATTTTGGAACCCAAGAAAATAAAGTCTGTCACTGTTTCCATTGTTTCCCCATCTATTTGCCATGAAGTGATGGGACCGGATGCCATGATCTTCGTTTTTTTTATGTTGAGTCTTAAGCCAGCTTTTTGGCTTTCCTCTTTCACTTTCATTAAGAGGCTCTTTAATTCCTCTTTGCTTTGTGCCATAAGAGTGATGTCATCTGTGTATCTGAGGTTATTGATATTTCTCCCGGCAATCTTGATTCCAGCTTGTACTTCATCCAGTCCGGCATTTTGCATGATGTACTTTGCATATAAATTAAATAAATAAGGTGACTATATATAGTTATTGGGATGATTAAATGAGATAAAACACATAAAAAGCACTTAAATATTGCCTGCTGCTGCTGCTAAGTCACTTCAGTTGTGTCCGACTCTGGGCGACCCCATGGACCACAAGCCTACCAGGCTCCTCCATCCATGGGATTTTCCAGGCAAGAGTACTAGAGTGAGGTGCCATTGCCTTCTCCATAGCACAAAGCAAATTCTCAATATAGACTTTACTATCTCTGTGAGGTGCCAGATGTTGAATAAATAAATCACATAAATGGTCACAATATGGTTGAGATAAATGTCACAAAGTGTAAAGAGCAGTGAAAAATTATAAAAGGATAACATAACCAGGCCTGGGTGGTCAGACAAAATTTGGAGGAAGTAAATATAAAACTGAAACCTAAAGGATAAGAATTCTTCAAATGAGGGTTGGTACTAATCCGATTGTACTCTTCAAAAACCAACTATACTAGAATTGCCTTGAGCACTTAAGTATTGCAGCTTTAAATAAAAACTACAAGCATCAAAAGCAAACATTTATATGTTTTTATTTAATGACATTTATATTTAATGTCAGCATTATTTTGTATTTGAATATGTTCAATAAATAAGTCAAGTATGTCATCAAATATTTATCAGATATTTGTCTTTATTTTATTTATGATCTTTGCCCAAGATCTTCAGGGTAGGTATCTGTATTTTTATTTATTTTTAAAAGTTCTTTATATATTAAATTTATTAATCCTCTATCATAGTTGTCAGAGACATTTTTTCAAAGTTTATAATTCACCTAAATTTTGTGATGCTCTTTAAACTTAAAAAATTATATATCTAAATTCATTGATCTTGAAAAATATATTTGCTATCATTAATGCTATTTGTCCATTTAGAGAGTTCTTAACCCTCCTAGCTTCAGATGGACATTCACCTACATTTTCTTCTTTTATGGTTTTGTTTTTGATTCACATCCTTACAGTTTAAAAAATCTCTGTAATGTTTCAGTTATGTTTTATTGGTTCTACACCCACTTATTTTGATTCTTACTTAGGATAGCCTACAGTTCTTGGAATTAGTCTCTATTATTTATTTCCAAGTAGATTGTTTCCTTTCTCATAATCTTTATTGCCTTTCCCCACTTCCTCTGCATTTTGTAGACTGATAGAATTCATGTCATGTCCTTCATGTCAATGATTTAATTTTCTGGGCATTTAGTTTATTGCCTCCAATTCAGATGATTTCAATCTTACCATTAATGCCACAGTTTCCTTGCCCTCCTTCTATCCCTTTCATATTGTTTTCTTCTTATGGTTTTCTATTTCTATGTCATAAAAGCTTTGCTTGTGGAAGGTGCCAAACAGGTTTTTCTTCTGGGTTTTTCTGTATGCCATTTTTATTGTTACATTCTTCCTCTGAATTTTTAAGATGTTATTTCTGTTCCTGTGATTCTTTATGAGGGTTTTAGTTGTCCCTTGTCAAGCTCCCCCTCCCCTACTTGGTTCTTGTCAAAGAGAGAACTAACCATAGGGGCAGATAAGTGGGTGATTGCCCAGCTCCTCTTCTCATCAATTCAGCAGAAGAGTAGGTGGCTGCAGTAGCTCATGACCCAGTTTTCAGTGTCCAGGAGGAATATCTGTCATGATTTTCAGCAGATTTTTTTTCCCAGAAAAGGTCTTACTTGGAACTCTGACATAAAAATCTATAATATCATAAAAGCTTCGTTTAAGTGAAGGACAAGGACCCTCAATATCATATGCTTCTTGTCCTAAGGCAGATTTTCTTCTTACTTCTCAGTCCCTTGCTCTCTGATGGGTTGAACTGATGGAATAAATGAGAATCACACACCCTCATCAGGTGCTGCTGTGAAGATTTCTTCACTCTTTTCTGTTGTCACAGTATGACCTTGGGACCTTAACCCTTTAAAATTCCCCGTACCACCCCCTCCTCTCTCTCCCAGCCCCAAACTCTCTGCTCTCCTTTCTGTGATGTGTGGTCTTTGGATGGATGTAGAACCTATTGCGTTGTGGGGAGTGGTCCTCCAGAGTTCTGCAGAAGACAGATTCCTGGTGTTCTGAAATGCCTATCTGATAACATGGCTGTTACAGAACTCCTAAAGTGTAGAAAATGAAGGTTGCTGAAGATTCTTCCTGCCTTCTTTCTTGGGAAATGGGATATTCTATTTAATGGATGAGGCAAGAATTGTCACCATTTTTTCCCCTCTGTCCTACTCTATATTTGGTGAAAATTCTTAACAAATTCAGTTGAAGTCTATCCTTTGAGCAGTGTCAGCCCTGAGACTTTTCTGTACCTTCACAAACATTTTGGTGGGATATTGGGGTTAGGGGTTGGTAGGAGGCCGCTTGCTTATATTTAAAGCAGCAAGTTCCAAGGATCATTTCGTGATTCATTTGGGGGCCACAGGGCTAAGTGCTCCTGGCCTATCTCTCGAGTAGTCTTATATTTACACTTCAATTTCTCTTTATTTGAACATTTCATCCAATAAAATGTTGACTTCTTTTCATTTGTAAGTTACTCAATAGTGTATCATTATAATTTATATTGACAGAATATGCTCAGACATTTTTACCAAGAGAGGTAGCTGTGATCAAAACAGTATGGAGGGGGAAAAAAAAACCAGGAGACCACTGGGAAAGAGGCCACCTGGGCAGCAAGCTGCCCCCCAGATTCCCAGTCCTACTCCTTCCCCACCCAGGACTCAGACACAGGTGTGAGGGTCTCCTTTCTTTCCAGTTTGCTACATCCATGACCTTGCTTTAGGATATTTTGTTCTGTTCCAGAGCGCAACAAAGTCAGCATTTAGCTAATGAGCACCATATTATTGAGAATGTAAAAGACCCCATTGTTTCTCCCACTTTATGGAGGAACGTGGCTTCCTGAGGTAAATTAATTTGCGGAAGGAGTCATAATAACTGATTACTTTACAATGAGCAACACTTTATGCCAGTCATGCACAGGGTGGGGAGCAGGGAAAATATGACACAGTATATTTTTCTTCAACTTAAGTCTTTTATGGAAAAAAATAGTCTTAAAGCTTTAAGGTATTCAAGTTGTGAGCTCTGAACGTTTCTAAAACGCTCTCCCCTGCATTCTTCCCTGTCTTCTTTTGAATATCTTTGGAAGAGATGCAAGTGTTAGGGCACTAGAACAAAGAACCCCATCGGGATGGTTAACTATGGCTCTTTGCCACAGGGAACGCTGTTCAATGCTATGCAGCAGCCTGGAGGGGAGTGGAGTTTGGGGGAGAACAGATACCTGTATATGTGTGGCTGAGTCCCTTTGCTCTCCACCTGAAACTATCACAATATTTGTTAATCGGCTACATTCCAATATAAAATAAAAAGAATAAAAAAATATGGCTCTTTGCCCTCATTGGTTAGATAGTTCAGAGGAGATGAAGCGGTGTCTGGTAGTGAAAAAGGGGCAAGGATTCCAAAGAGAAGGGAGACACTAACCAGGAAGGGAGACTTAGAGAGAAAACCCTGTGTGTGTGTGTGTGTGTGTGTGTGTGTGTGTGTGTTCAGTTCAGGCGCTCAGTCGTGTCCAACTCTTTGTGACCCCATGAATCATAGCACGCCAGGCCTCCCTGTCCACCACCAACTCCCGGAGTTTGCTCAAACTCATGTCCACTGAGTCGGTGATGCCATCCAACCATCTCATCCTCTGTCGTCCCCTTCTCCTCCTGCCTTCAATCTTTCCCAGCATCAGGGTCTTTTCCAATGAGTCAGTTCTTCGCATCAGGTGGCCAAAGTATTGGAGTTTGAGTGTGTAGGGGCAAAAATTTAAAATAGCCCAGAAGGGATGCATGTATATGTATATAATTCTAGGTTTCACAATTGTCTGAAACTCAGATATATGTACAAATATTCATATTTAATGTTTATCTTCAAATCAGGTCTTTCATTAAATAAATGTTAGAAAATGCTCTATTATATAGGTGTTCAAGCTATTAACTCTAAACAGCTTCCAAAAGGTACCCCAAATCCCCCTTTTCTTATCTTCTTTAAACACATTTGGAAGAGAAGCCATTTTTAAAAGTCAAAACACAATTGAGTAAGAGAACAGTTGAAATTTTAAAATAACAGGACAATGAAAGCCTGACACATAGACACTTCATAAATATTTATTGAGGTATCTCTCTGCAAAATAAAACTGTAGTGCTGTTTTGCAATTTGATTTTTTTGTCCCCACGTGTATGTTGGGCCTCCTTCCATATTGGTTCCTGGAAACTGGTAGCATTATTTTTTGTTGCTGCATTGTGTTACATTGTAGGGAGGCAATGTAATTTGTTTGACCTAATTGATAGAAAACAAAATGGAAACATGGAAAGGATGCCACAGTCAAAGCTACAATCATTTTATGTTGTCTTTGCACACAAGTAGGAGTCCTTCTATAAGATAAAGTGCTAGGAGATAAATCTTTGGGTCAAAGGGTATATAGAGGGTAGGATTTCAGGATAAAGCCTTAAATCTTTCTCAGCAGCTCTAAGTGAGAAGCGGGAAAGGGATCAGGACTCCTCAGTCCTGTCCCTTCATTCCATTTACTCTTGACCCCATTCCAAACAGGGCTTCACCAGCTGTCTGGGTTTGGGTAATCCTGAGAGTAGACCCTAAGATAAGTATTCAAGTGCAAGTAGTTTATTTGGGAGGGAGTATCAGGAAATACAAGTAGGGGAATGGGTAAATGAGACATGAAATAAAGGGTGTGTTATCAAACCATGTCCCACTGTGGGCAACTGGTGTTGAATCCTGCTGGGAAACATGAGGAAAGAGTATAGAACACACCCCAGAGATGCCCCAACCATGGAACTGGAAACTGGTGTACTTATCCATTTCATCCATGACCTGTTGTTGGTTGAGAAGTGAGTCAAGGGGCTTTAAGTATGTGACTCTTCCAACCTGCCCTGGTAGAGGTCAAATGCATTCCTGTAGCTGGCCCAGAGTTTCAGATGTTCAGAGTAATCAGGAGGTGGGGATAGATGAGTGCCAAGAGGGTACAGGCAAGGCAAAGACAGCATCTACATTATCATTTCGGAGAAAGTGTTATAATTCCCAAACAGAACTAAAGACTCCTACTTAATGGAAGAAATAAGAAACCTACTGATGATGCTCGCTAAGTTGGACACGTGACCCCTGTTTGGTTGGCAACATCTAAAACCCCTTCCTTTTGGGAGAGATTCCTTTATTCTATAGTTACTGAGGGAGGCTGAACCCCCTTTCCACCATGAAAGCCCAAACGGGAAATGTTTATGCCCTGCCTGCTGTGTTTGAAATGCATGAGTGGTGCGAAGATTCAAGGGGCAGTCAGGAATGATTCACAGTGGCAGTAGCTAGGTTAAGAATCCAGCAGCAGGATGGGAGAGAAGAAATGACAAAGTGTAGTAGCCAGACTATTCCCAGTCTCCTTCCCAATCACCCTACATCCTTTGGTTTCTACCCATTTTCTAAACCTGCTTCTCTAATGCATGCTTCAATTCTTGGAGCTCGCCAATAATTTTCAAATAATACAACTGAGAGAGAGTTTAGTTTAACTGCTATCTGGAATCATTTCTCCCCCCTCCCCACCATCTTCTCAGAGAACTAACCGTGTGAACAAATAATTATCTTGAATATTAGACACCAGACTACTGGGCTATGGTTCTAGATATCAGGAGGACTCTCCATCAGTTAAAGCCTGGCTCAAGCCCAACAGTTGACTGATGGAATCATGGGTAGGAAAGAAAAAAGATACTGGGGGATTTCTAACTGCTCTTAGTGTGGTCCATGGCTTGTTAGATGTCACCTTCCCAAACTAAAGACAGGAGCCACCCCATCACCAGCCTCAGCATAGGCGCAGCTTTCTAGGCCTCAAGTGAAAGAAAACTGGTGTCTTACAAAGTAATGAAAATCAGGCTTGTATCAGAATATTCCTCAACAATACAATATGGCAGCAGACAGTAGAATGAAATTGTCCATGTTTCAAGGAAAGAAAGCTCACAGCCATTTAAAGGAGAGAAGTCAAGTCCCCAGTAGATACTGATGCACCTATGGGAGCAGTTATAATAGAAGAATGACAAGAAATCTCTAATGCTGAAAACTTTCAAGACGATATAACCTGAAAATTGCAAAAAAAAAAGAAACAAAACACCAAAAAACCCCATTTTTTTAATTAATGAAAAAACAGGAAAAGGACACCAGTTACTGCTCAGAATGGAATTTGTGTTCTGGAAAACCAAATGAGGGAAGCAGCACACACACCCAGAGACCAAAACAGAACAAAAATCCCCCACATAAATGCAAATCATGGGTACAAGATAAAGTTCAGAAAGGGTAGCTCCGGGAGATCTGGTATGCAAACACCAGGAGATCCTTAAGGCAAAGGGTATAGATGTGAAAAATAATAATTAAAGAAATAATGAAACAAAGCTCTCAGATATAGAAAAACTTGCAGTTTCAGGACTAAAGGACTTATCAACTTTCAGGTTGCACAAAAAAACTCCATACTAATCATATCCTGGTGAAGCTTCCCAGATTTGAGATTTGAGAGAAAACCCAACATGTTTCCAGGCAGAGAGAAAGCTTATTTGCAAAGGAAAATGAATCAGACTGGTATTAAACGTCTCAGCTCATCTACAACACTGGGAACTAAAAGACAGTGAAAAAGTGATCCTTTTGGAAGTGAAGGTCTACATTCCAAGTATCCTACAACTCATCATTCATGTGTGAAGACACTTTTTTTCAGATACACAGAGACTCGGAAAGTGCACTAGTGTTTTCTAGGAGAAAGGACTAAGGAAAGTATTCTAATAGGTCAAATTTGAATCAGAAAATAAAGCAAGCAAGCTATGGTGAGACAAAAAGTACAAAAATATTTGGGAACAAGACGACTGTATCCCTTATGGTTGAATCTAAAATCAAATGATGAGAATGTGACTGGAGCTTTTGATATTAGTGTTACACGTTAGGAAAGATGGAAAGGAGTAAACTTTTTGATTGAAGTTATGTCAAGGAGTGTCAACAAGAGTTTCATTTGGGATGTCACTGATGAGAGGAATAGAGGTTTAAATTTCTTTGGAAAAAAATTAAAAATTAATACCATTGGACTTAAAATTCTCCAACCAAGTGACTACCAAAAAAAAAAAAAAAAAGGAAAATCAAGCCAATGCAATGTATATATGTCTATGTGCATGAATGATTGATAGGATATACAGCAAAATATCAACAATCAATGGTAGGTTTATGTATAATATTTATTTTTTTTAATTTCTAAAAATAATGGAACAATTAAATTCTACTTGTGGAGGCAGGACAAGTTTTATACCCTGTTAAGTACTAGGGATATGTTTTGGTTTGCCAGGGCCCCTTTGGGGACTAACTCTTCCAGTTCCATATACCTGCTACCTGAGCCATGTGTTAGACACAACTGATCCTGGACAACTGGACAGCTCTGTCCTCCTGGCAGCTGGTTCAGGGATGGATGTACAATCTAAAGAGTATATGGCTTTAAAACTCCAGATTGTACATAACAATCTAGCCTTTTTATCTGAAGTATATAGCATGACATCATTCTTGCTTGTTTGTTTGTTTGAAGAGTTTTTAATGTGGACCATTTAAAAAGTTTTTATTGAATTTGTTACAATATAGTTTCTGCTTTATGCTTTGTTTATTTGTTGTTGTTTTTTTTTTTGGCCGTGAGGCATGTAGGAATCTTAGCTCCCCAACCAGGGATCCAACCTGCACCCCCTGCATTGGAAGACTAAGTCTTAACCACTGGACCTCCAGGGAAGTCCCCATTGCTTGTTTTAGAATGAAACCACTTCAGAGCAGGCAGAAAGGAAGAAAGAGAGAACAGGGGAGCAAAGGCCAAAAGGGACAGAAGTGACCAGTTTGAATCTCTCAACCCTGCCAGTTTACTACTTAAACTTCCCAGTGGTTTGAATCTATGCGTTTCTTTTTATGAATTTATTTTTTGGCTACACTTAGGTCTTCAATGCTGCACGCGGGCTTTCTCTAGTTGATACTCTTCACTGAAGTCTGTGGGCTTCTCATTGCAGTGACTTCTCTTGTTGTGGAGCTTGAGTTCTAAAGAACAGGCTCAGTAGTTGTGAAGCATGACTTAGTTGCTCCGCGGCATGTGGTATCTTCCAGGACCACCTGTGTCCTCTGCACAGGCAGGTGGATTCTCAACCACTGGACCACCAGGGAAGCCCCATTTCTTTTTTAAACTTCATCAAATTAGAGTTGATTTCTGTCACTGTTAACTAAAAGAATCCTGACTAAGGCAATGTCCTAGCCCCTAAAACTTCAGGATACTTTTACTAACAAGAGCTGTCTGGGTTTGTTTTAATCAGGAATGCTTTCCATTGTCAGTATGATATGATTTTAGCCCAAGATAATTTTTTTTTTATGGAAGTAACTGGCATCCTCATTCTCCTTATGAATAAAACCCCTAGTGTTCCAGTGGTTAAGATTCCATGCTTCCACTTGTAGTATGCACGGGTTCAATCCCTGGTCAGGGAACTGAGATCTTGCATGCCACATGGAGCAGCTGAAAAAAATCTGAAGGTACTCCTCCTTTTACCATTATCTTTGTTCTGCCAAAGTGTGTTGTTCTGAGATGGTTCCACTGCCCTCCTTAGGCCGTAAGTCCTCATCTGCATTTTCTAAATAAAGACACTTGTTCATGGAAAATCTGTCCCCATGACCACTGTTCAGCCTCATCCCCTCTCACTTTAGCCCCTGCTCACTTACTCACTTTTCCCCCTGCTCATTAAACTCTAAATACGGTGTTTTTGTTCTCTTTCCTATCATAACCTCAAAAGTGCCAGGCTTTTACCCAGCCCCAGGGCCTTCATCTGTGCTGTTCACTGTGCCTGGAAATTACTTTCTTCAGAGGTCCTCACCTTCATTCACTTGGTTGACTCTTCTTGCGTCAACTTGAATATTACTCATAATATTCCTTCTTCCTACTTCCAAGACAATCTATTCTAAGATCTGACATCAACTTTTTTTTATACTCTACTTTTTTTTCATAGCATTTATTACAGAGCATAAATACACAATTAGTTGTATTTCTGTCATTTGTGTCCAATACCTCTACCTTTCCTTAGATGACAAGTCCCATGAGGGCAGTGGCAGGGTCTATTTCATTCAAGGTTCTATTCCCTGAATTTAGAACAATGCCTGACCCATGATTGGCCCTCCCTAGATGGTTGGTGAATGGATGATTGCAGCCTAATACCAGCCATCAAAACACTGGACAGTTCCAAGAACACAGTCAGAAGAAGGCCTATTTTCAGGAACAGGGCATCTCTTACAAGGCTTGCCAATGAGACACTGCATAGATTAATGGCCTTTGTACTGACTTAGCCCAACAATAAAAAAGGAATCAGGAAGGAGGGTTTCCAGGAACAGCCTGGAGTCTGGACAGCAAATGGACGGCATGGACCTGGGGAAGGCTCTGTGTTTCCATTTGTCTCCTGTAGACATTGGCCAGGACTCGCTCACATCCTCTGTACAGAGTATTTCAGAGCCACTCTTCAGCCAAATTAACTAGGAAATTCCTGGCACAAACTTGTTTTCACAACAGAAGACACCTGTCAAATTTCGAGGATATATTAGAAACATTTAAGCAGAAAAGTTGTAGGAACTGCCTAATGAAGACATTAGACTCTCAGATCAGAAAGGAAGGGAATATTTTTAATATTAGAACAAAGGTTTTCCATATTATTAGAATTTTTATAAATTATTTCTCAAATATAGAATAATGCCAGAGCAAGAGCTTTAGAGTCAGTGAGACCTAGATTTGAATCAGGCCCTGCCGCTATAGCTATCCCCAAAGCAAGTTCTTTAAACTCTCTGGGTGGGCCTTGGTTTTGTTTTGCTTTTTCCCTTCCAAAATGGAGGAAGGAATATCAGGAATAGCATCAGAACCTGCCACATAGGGTTACAGGGCATGAGTGGGCATTAAAACTTCATGATCAAAGCAGAGCACCTAGCATAATCCTGGCACCAGTAGTTAGCTATTGTTATCCCATTGTCATTGCTGTTCTTGTTAAAGCAGGTAAAGCCTCTAGAATGGTGGGTGTCTGGGACATAGCAAATAGCAGTTGACTACTGTTATTCTTTGGGGTCCAGCAAAGATGATATTCAGCAGCCAAACAGAGGGAGGCTAAGCATTTACCTTTTGGTGGTTGGATTCGTGGGAGATGAGAATTAGGCTAACATGAGTCAAGGGGGGACAGGGACCGTTGTGATTCTGGGGGTGGGGGTCATTTTAGGGATCTGGTTAGTTACCAAACAGTACAGAAGTATTTCTATGTTTAGCCCCTAGGGTGGCAAATCAGCTCGCTGTCAGCCCTGGAGCCGGTACTGAGTCAGATCTTGCAGAAGATCTTAACCCAAGGGCACTGCTGATTCTCAGCCCGCTAGAAAATCCCCTCTGAATACTCAGTGGCACTGCCAGGGTCCATCAGCCAGCCTCTGGCTCCTCTGGACCCTCTTTGATCACTACCTGCACAGGAAATGTCATCTCCCTCCATGCCCAGGGACCTGTAGCCTCAGCAACACCTCCACCAGCACATTTTGGCAGGGACTGGCTTCTCCTTGGAAACCAAGTGCCTCTCTCTCCCCAGCCCCCATACCAGGCCCAGGTGGAGCCAGTCTACACCCCCACCCCCAGCCTGCACTGCCCATCTGCAACGCAGCGGCCTCCTCACTGCCCTTGTCTGCCATCCCCTAAGCCTGCCAATGCAGGAGACTTAAGATACGTGGGTTCCATCACTGAGTCGAGAAGATTCCCTGGAGAAGGGCATGGCAACCCACTCCAGTATTCTTGCTTGGAGAATCCCAAGGACAGAAGAGCCTGGTAGGCTACAGTCCATGGGGTCGTACAGAGTCAGACACCACTGAAGCACAGCAAAACAACCCCAGCCCAAGGCCCTCAAGGGCCCTGAATGTTCACCCCATTTCTCACTCTCCAGCAGGGCTGCGAACCCCTCCAGTGGTCAGAGGCCTTAGGGCTGGGCCTGCCTTCCCACCCCCAGCTAACTCTCATTCAGGAAATGGCTGGTCTCTATTTTGAGCAGAGAGACATGTCACACCTCCCTGGGCCAGGACATCTCCTCCTTTGCCAAAAAACCGCAATCCAAGTGTGCTTAGCCAATGACCTTTCAGCCCCGCTTTGCAAAGGCTGTCAGGACCTTTCAAACTGTCTAACTCCTCTCAGCCTCCAAAAAGTAAATCTTATTTTCTCTTTCTTCCCCACAGTTGGCTATATATAGTTCCACGTACAATAGCTAACCTTGGAAGAGGGCTGAACACTTGGACAGGCTTGGTCTATTGTCTTAACACCCGCCCACGTGCAGTCAGAAGCCACAGCCGCCCAACTGGGAACTGGGAGGGGTCCCCAAAGACAGCGAGGGAGCCAGTCCAGCCATGTGGCGCCCCATGGGTCCTGGCCCTGCTGCTTCTTTGCTGTGCAATTTTGGAGAGCTGACTTGAGGTATCTGAACCTCAGTTTTCTAAACCATCGAAGTAAATGCTTGGAGGGTCAAAAGAATTACTATATATATTTGTCAAGAACAGCTCAAGGCTGGCATTATGGTGGTTGCTAAATAAATACTTGCTGTCAGATTGGTAGTTGCCAAAGGGGACAGGAAAGATGGAATGGAAGTTTGGGATTAGCAGATGCAAGCTATTATAGAGAGAATGGATAAACAATAAGGTCCCACTGTATAGCACAGGGAACTATCATCAATATCCTGTGATAAACCATAATGGAGAATCATATGAAAAAAATATATATGTGTGTGTCTGTCACTGAGTCACTTTGCTATACAGCAGAAATTAATACAACATTGTAAATCAGCTATACTTCAATAAGAAAAAAATGAACTTGCTGTTAAGTTGTATTTGGTGACTTTTTGAAACCTCTGGCTATTTGGGGATTTGAGAAAAATGTCTTTTTGCTTTCTCTCACTCACAAACGCAGCGCACTTACACATACACACCTAGAAAAGTCTATGTGCTTCTCATCTTTCTAAATGTTTCACTCTTATCTATTGATGGCCATCATTAACCTTGTTCCTAACATTCATGGGCCAAAATGCAAAGTATTAAGGGAGGTCTGTATACTATGGGCCTATATAGTAAACAGATTTACTGAAGTATAATGGGCACAACAAACTCCACAGGACAGGTTCTGACATACACCATGAAACCATAATTGTATCGTGAAAACATCTAATACTCCCCCCAAAACCTCCCCCTTTATAGTTCCGGCCTCCTATACCTCCCACTCTACTTCCACCACCTTCAGGCTACTATGGTTCCACTTTCTATTGAGAGAGATTAATTTGCTTTTTTTTTTTTAAGAGTTTTATATAAACGGAACCATACAGTATGTGCCTCTTTTGTTTGGCTTACTGAGCTAAGCATAATTATTTTTGAGATTCATCCATGTTGATGCAGGTACCAACATTCCATTTCCTTTTATTGCTGAGCAGTGTTCTACTGTATGGATATGACAGACTGCTCCTTAACCTATTTGTGAATATTTGAGTTGTTTCCTATTTGGGACTATTTCAAATGAAAGTTTCAGGAATATTCACGTACAAGATTTTGTTTCTGTACATGCATTCTTTTCTCTTGAATAAATACCTAGTAACAGAATGCCTGGATCATATGATATGTATATGTTTCCCTTTTTTAAGAAACTGTCTAACTCTTTTCCCGCCAGAGTGGTTGCACCTTTCCATATTCCTACCAGCAGTACACGAGTGTGTCAGTTCCTTCCTCCTTGCCAGCACTTGGAATGGTCAGTCTTTTTCATTCTAGCCATTCTAACAAACGTGTAGCGATACCCTGTTGTTGTTCAGTTGCTCAGTCACGTCTGACTCTTTGCAACCCCATGCTGCAGCACGCCAGGCTTCTCTGTCCTTCACCATCTCCCAGTGCTTGCTCAAACTCATGTCCATTGAATCAGTGATGCCATCCAACTACTTCATCCACTGTCGCCCTCTTCTCCTTTCTGCCTTCAATCTTTCCCAGCATCAGGGCTTTTTCCAATGAGTCGGCTCTTCTCATCAAGTGGCCAAAGTATTGGAGCTTTATCTTCAGCATCAGTCCTTCCATTGAGTATTCAGGGTTGATTTCCTTTGAGATTGACTGGCTTGATCTCTTTGGTGTCCAAGGGACTCTATCATAGTTTTAATTTGCATTTTCCTAAAGATTAATGTTGTGAAGAATATTTTACCATATGTTTGGGCTTCCCTAGTGGCTCAGTGGTGAAGAATCTACCTGCCAATACAATAGACAATGGTTTGACCCCTGGTTTGGGAAGATCACACATGCCACAGAGCAACCAAGACCATGCACCACATTATTGAACCTGTGCTCTAGAGTCCGAGACCTGCAATGACTGAGCCCATATGCTACAACTGCCCCTGTTCTGTAATAAGAGAAGCCACTGCAATGAGAAGCCTGCACACCGCAGCTAGAGAGTAGGCCCTGCCGGCTGCAACTAGAAAAAACCCAAGCAGCAACAAAGATGCAGTACAGCCAAAAATAAGTAAATAAAAAAATATATATAGGTATATATAAAGAATATTTTACCATATGCTTATTTTCCATCCACATATCTTCTTTGGTGAACTGTCCAAATCTTTGGCCTATTTAAAATAAAATGAGCTGCTTATTTTCTTACCATCTAGTTTTAAGGGTTCTTTTATAGTCTATATACAATTTGTATGCCCTTTATCAGGTATATGATTTACAAAGATTTTTCTTTCAGTCCATGGCTTGTTTTCTTAATCTCTTAACAGCATCTTTCAAAGAGCAGAGCTTTAAATCTTGATGAAATTCAATTGATCAGTTTTTTCTTTTATGAATTATGCTTTTTGATCTCACATTTAAGGAACCTTTGCCTAACTCAAAGTCAAAAATATTTTCTCCTAAAAGTTTTATGGTTTTCAGATTTTACATGTAGATATATGCTTCATCATCAGTTAATTTTTAAAAAAATAATTCAATTTTATATGTGGTGGGGAAGAGTGGCTCAAACTTTTTTGTATATGAATAACCAATTATTTCAGCCTCATCCTATGGAAAGACTTCTTCACTGAATTGCATTTGCAACTTCATCAAGAATTAGTTGTCTCTATATGCACGGGTTTATTTTTGAAGTCTCTATTCTGTCTCCTTGGCCTATTTGTCCATCTTCACACCAATATCATGCTGTTTTGACAATTGAATTCTTAAAATCAGGTAGTGTTAGGGCTCAGGTTTTCTTCTTCATCAAGTTGTTGTGGCTAATCTAGTCCTTTCATTTTTATATGAATTTAAAAATCAGATTATCAATTTTTAACCTAAAAAGCTAGCTAGGATTTTGACTGGGGGAGTACTGGATCTATAGAAAAGTTTGGAGAGGAATGACAACTACAGTGGATCTTCTGACCCATAGACAAGGTAGGTTTTCCCATTTATTTAGGTTTTCTTTTATTTGTCTCAGCATTGTTTTATAGTTTTAAGTCTATGGATCTTGCACATACTTTATTATATTAATCCTGAAGTATTTCATAAATTTTGTCGTCATTGTAAATAGTATTTTTGAAAATGTCTGCTGTTTATTGCTATAAATGAAAATACAATTGCTTTTTGTATGCTGATCTTGTATCCTGTAATCTTGTCAAAATCACTTATTAAGTCTAGTAGATTTTGTAGATTCCATTAAATTTTCTACATAGACAATTGTATCATCAGTCAATGAGAAGAGGTTCATTTCTTTCTGAATTAGATAACTTATTTTTCTTGACTTATTACATTGACTATAACCTTCAGTATAGTATTCAATAAAAGTGATAAGAGTGGACATCCCTAACTTGGTTCTTCATCTTAGAGGGGGGAAAACCATTCAGTCTTTGACATTTGAATTTGATATTGGATGTAGGCCTTTTATAGATGCCCACTATCAGGCGGAAGAAGTTTCCTGCTCTTCCTAGGTTGCTGTGTATTTTTTTAAAAAGCAGGAATGGACATCAGATTTTTAAATGCCTTTTCTGTATCACCTGCTATGATTTCACATGTATGTGTATGTGTCTATGTGTGTGGGGGGTGTGTGTGTGTGTATTAGTTTGTTAATATAGTGAACTATGTTAGTTAACCAACTATAAGAAGGCTAAACAAAACTTTCATTTCAAGGATAAACCCTACTTAATCATGATATATTACTCCTTTTATAGATTGTTAGATTCAATTTGCTAAGATTTTGTTTAAAATTTTTACATATATTTTCATTTTACATCTATGTCAGTCTGTTGCTTTCTTATAATGAGTTTTTCTGGTGTGGTATTAGAGGGATGCTAGCAACATAAAAATAAATCGGCTTCCCCTTAGGTGTGGTCTGTTCTTGAGAGGATATCCTGAGAAAAAGGCTCAAAAAGAACCTGGAAGATTATCAGGGCCCTTTTGGCAGGTGATTTGGATACTTGGGTTACCTAGAGTATGATCTACAATAGTCTTGGCTATGCGTTTTCCTTTGGTTCTTCGACAATTCTTTCTTGCGCTGTGGAGAGCATTGTAGGCAGGGCTCTTTAAAGCAGTAAGCATTGGGCAGAGGTCCCTTTTGCCCAAGGCTAGCTTCCCTGGGGGCTCAGACAGTAAAGAATCTGCCTGCAGTGCTGAAGACCTGGAGACCTAGGTCAGGAAGATCGTCTAGAGAAGGGAATGCCAGTGTTTCTGCCTGGAGAATTCCATGGACAGAGGAGCCTGGCTGGCTACAGTCCATGGAGGGTCACAAAGAATCAGACACAATTGAGCAACTAACACACACACAGGGCCCCCCACCCCCATGAAGCCTTCTGGAATCCTGCCTAGCCATCATCTGGAAGCTTTACCCGCTTTGAATCTAACTCCCCTCCCATTTTCCTCTGTCAATCATGCCGGTAAAGACACTCTCTCATAAGTTTTTGACTGCCTCCTTCCCAACAGCATTGAGAGAAGCACCAGGCTCTCATCTCAAAGACTAACCAGAAAACAAAGCTCTCCTTCGGTCCCAAAGGCCCTCACCACACTTGCTCCCTCTCTCCTTTCACAGCCCAACTTCCAGAAACAGCTGAACACCCCCACTCTGTCCCCATCACCCATTCACCTCTCAATAGACATGTCTCTCATCGCCAGCACTCCTGTCAAGGTCACCAAGTCCAGCTGCCAGTCACTGGGGAGACCTTCTCTGTTTGACTATTCGGAGCCTTCAGTGCTCTCAGCTGCCTCTCCATCTCGATTCCTCTTCTGCTGATTTCTCTCACAGCCTGCTCTTCCTCCTGCCTCTCTGGCTTCTGCTTCTTCCACAGACTCCTACATACTGGTGCTCCTCTGGGATCTACTCTCTCTTCTGAGACCAATCATCTCTTTCCAGATGACTTATCTCATCCCCTTGAGGAGCTACATACAATTGCTCAGGTTGTTTGTTGTTCAACTCCGGGAGCATCATTCACATGGTGGTCATTGTGAAGGGCAATGCCTGCGTCTGAGGTATGCACATACGGCCACATGGCTGCCCTGTTCCAAACATATCACTTGATATCCTACAGAACAAAGGTTTATTTTATCTCTTGACTGTGAAGCTTTGGAAAGCTGAATTAGCCTCTTAATCATGGTTGAGCTGCCTGGCACACAGTCGATGATTTTAAGGGTGTGTTGAATGGACGAGCCCACCACCTAATCCCGGTGTAGATCTCTCCACTGAGGAGGGCCTCCATGACCTAAGTGTAGGCTACACTTCCTGTAGACCATGTGTCCTTCTGGATTAGAGGAAACGATGGCTTACTAGCCCTTCTCTTAGCAGACACTGTCATTCTTTGAACTGACGCCAGCTGTACACCCCACTCTCCTCTCTGAGTCTCAGTTTGCTCATCCAGAAAATATGGCCTTCCTCGCAGTCTAAGGCGAGGTTAGCGAGGAAGAGGTGTTGAAACCACCCCTGCCTTCTGTCACCTTCACCCTACCCCATTATACTCAAGATGATACCTCTGGCTAAAGCTTACCCCAGGGAAATTGTTTCTTACTGATCATAGGAGGGCATCTAGCAGAGAAAGAGAGCCAAAACCTTGGGAAATATGTTCTGCCTTGGCCCCTGTGAGCTCTCAATGTCCTTTCTGTTCCTGCCTGTTAGTATCATTCAGTTACTCACTCATCCATTCATTCAACAGATGTTGAGTGCTTGCCACTGCCAGGCGCTACCGGCAGGCGCTGGGAGACGGGGATCACATGTAAGACAGAAGTGGTCCCTGTTCCCATGACACCGTGCTCTGCCACACTTGGAAATGTCTGGGTTTATTTCAGCGGGAACTTGCTAATGGAGGAAAAACACAGGCTGATTCGACAAAGAGTAAAGGGTGGGGGTAGGTATGTGGAGAGGAGAGAGGTGGCCCTTGAGACAGAATGTATTCGATAGGGCCCTCTGAAGAGGCAGCGAATGAGTTGAGTATTAAAGACAAGCTTGTAGGGTGGGAAGATCGCTGAGAAAGAATGAAGGAGCTAGAAAGGATGTGCTGGAGAAAGCCAGAGAAAGAAATGTGATCGCAACAAAACAAGGGAAGAGGGGAGGGGCACGAGATACTATAAGAAAGGCAGGTACCGGAACATCCAGCAGATGAAGTCTGGGTCAGAGTCTAAGGAGAGGAGGGCAGGAAGGATTGTGATCTGCTTTAGGGCTTACAAAGACGGGGGATGGCTCACTGTCCGGGGACATTTGCCCACCAGGGGGAGCACCTGGAACACAGCCGCTGAGTCCTCCCCTGTCTGCTGGCCAGCTCTCATTCCTTAACCTGGCTCCAGGCACCAAACCAGGGCGTGCTCGGACCAGGGGCTGGGAATGCCGAATAGAGAAGTGATGCACTGGCAGCTGCTTTGGTAGGTGTTTACTGAGCCTACTGTGTGCCTGGCCTGAATGAAGCGCATCTTTACAGCGGAACTTCCCAGGCCTCCATCAGGTACATACTATTAACAGGCCCATTTTTGGATGGCAATTACAATTTAAAATTGTGTGTTTCTCAGCCCGGCAATTCCACTTCTGGGAATTTATCCTCAAGAAGTCTTTGTCTCTGTCCGTGAAGAGGCTTGTGCAAAGATGTTCACTGGAACACTATCTATAAACTAGTGAAGAAAACAGAAACAACTTCAGTGTCCCGTCCTATGGGGAGAATGGCAAAATAAATCATGGTTCATGTCCTCTTGGGGAGCTATTATAAATAATGAGAGATCTCCAGATGCTGTTGTGGGAACATGTCTCAGACATACAGTGGAGTTTCCCACAAAGCTGGTGCAGTACAGTCCTATCACATCAAGCAAAACAGAGCCATAACCCAAACAAAGCTATGTGTTTGTGTTTAGTGCTATATGTCAATTTAGAGAAAGAGAACTAGAAGGAGGCACAGCCAACTGTTCAAAAATAGCTATTACCTCTGGGGAGGGTTTTGGATTGGAAGCTGGGATTACGTCAACTATGGCTTTCATTGACTGCAATGGTTTTAATTTTTCATGTGGTTTTTGTTTTGTGTACGTGTGCTCAGTCATGTCTGATTCTTTGCGACCCCATAGCCTGTAACCCACGTCTCCTCTGTCTGTGGAATTTTCCAGGCCAGAATGCTGGAGGAAGTTGCCTTTTCCTACTCCAGGGGATCTTCCTGACCCAGGGATCAAACCTGAGTCTCTGTGTCTCCTGCATTGCAGGCAGATTCTTTACCACTCCACCACCTGGGAAGCCCTTTTGTATCATGCAACATGAAACTAAAAAAAACAGTGCAAAGTGTGAGCTTGATGTCTCTCTCATAGCTAGGAAGTAGGGGGAGCTGGGGTTCAACCCAGGTTGGTAGTACCACAGTTTACATTGGGTTGACCGAAAAGTTTGTTCGGGTTTTTCTGTAACATCTTACTGAAAACCCAAACTTTTTGGCCAATCCAACATAACGGGGTTCTGTTCTGCTCATTCACTTACCACATGTTTCCTGAGTTTCCACTGTGGACCAGGCCCTGTGCTAGGTATGTGGAAACAGTAAGGAGCACAACAGAAGATGTCTGTCTAGTGGACCTTACTAATTATTTGAAATATTTTAAAAGACAGATTCTACAGATAAAATTTCCCCTTTCCTGACAGTTCAAATATTGGTTCTGTCTCTGAATAATTTTGTCAGGTTTTTAGACTTTCTAACATGTCAGTGTTTTAACTCTGAGTCTCAGTTTATTCATGTGCAAAATGGGTCAACATTAACAACCTCACAGAGTTGTTCTGGCCATTAAATGAGGAAAATGCTTAAGCCAGAGCTTGGTGCCTGCTGTGTGTTCAATAAACAGTACGATCCTTGAGGTCTCAGTTTCTGTGTTAGCAATTTATGCGTAAGGTCTCCATCTAGCTTCTGAATTCTCCAAAAGGAAAGAAAGGTAGACAAAGGGGTGGGGTGGGGGAAAGCAGGAGCCATTCATGCTCCTTTATCCTAGGCAGGGATTTTCTCCTGAGCTGTGGGGCTTTAAACATTTGGGCCTGTGGGCTCCATCTCAACCTTCTCCTGGACGTGAAAACCCTAATTAATTCATTCAACTTGACATGCAAATAACATTTGCTGATCACTAATTCTGTGTTCCCAGAACTGGAAATGGCAACCCACTCCAGTGTTCTTGCCTGAAAACTCCCATAGACAGAGGAGCCTGTCAGGCTTTAGTCCTTGGCATCACAGATTTGGACAACCAAGCGACTAAGCAGAGGACCCAGCTCAAGGCCTGACACAGAGATAAATGACTGGGCCTCAGCCCTCCGCAGGCTTCGCAACTGCTCATGGACTATTTTACGGAGGGCCTGCAGCTCCCCCTATCTGCTCAGGGGCATCATGAGGGTTTTCTAGAACGAAAGGACTTCTCAGCTGCCTGCTCTGATTCAGGCCCACCGTCTGCTCATCCACACCCTCCGTCCACAGTCATCAATTCCCATCCCTTTCAGCGGTCCTGCCAGCAGGGCGCACGTCGGCTGAGAGGCCTTCTGACAACTCGGATAAACTCTGGGGCACAGAGCTGGGAGCAGGGAAGGACAAGGTGGTGCAGACAGCTTGGGGGCGTGGAGCGGATGTAGCCCCACCCTTCCATGTCACTCCATAATCTTTTAGAAGTTAGGATCACTACCAGCTACCCTGGTCAGATTTAGCACAAGCGGTTACTCCCACCCATCAGACTGCAGATACCTATATTGAGGTTTGAGACCTATGGGTGCTTTCTGACCCTTTTGTCTACTGAATTAAAACAGAATTCCATCTCTTCAAAAATTAAATATGTCCTCGATCACCAATCGAGGTTTGCCCAATAACTTAATTCATCATAACTTAATTTTGGTAACATAAATTGGGGTAGATTTGATGGCTGGATGGAGTGTATGGAATAGCTCACTGCTGGGTTTCGAGTCAGCCTGGTCCTAGATGACTGACTGACCAACATCTCTTGCAAGGTTGGATGGTGCCAGCAAAAAAATATATATATATATATGTGTGTGTGTGTGTGTGTGTATATATATAGTGCATGACTAGAGATTCACAGTCAAGGTCAGAGCCCCAGGACCTTCAGGTCGTGGTGTGGATTATGATATCATACTTATCCAAGTACAACGAGAATGCCTCTGCAACTTTAACACAATCACTGCCACTTATTTTATCCTTATCGCCTTTTTTATGTATATGCACTCTGGTCTGTGGACTACAGAGCAAGGCCTTGAGACCTCCAGTTCTTTATGCCTCAGCCACGCTCCCTTGCAGCAACCGTGGTGGTACTCCTGTAGAGTGGTCACCTGCCTCCCAATCCAAAGATCTCTTCTCTTAGCTTCTCTCCACCTGATTTCTGTCTAGCACTTCCAGGGTCTCCAGACATTTTATGCAACTTGGTTTAAGGTAGGGATAAGCCCATGTTGGTAGGAACTTCCACCCCGCTAGTGGATATAGCACTAGTGTATCTACCACTTTGTAGGCCAGAGTGAGCACACAAACACACACATCACACACATGCAGTTTTCAGATTAAATGCTTCGGCATGGAGTTGCTATCTTCAGGGCTTTAGATAAGTGTTACTGACATTCCTTCCAGAAAGGCTGGGTTGGTTTGGGGAGGGGCTTTAGTTCTCAGGGGAGGAAATCCCAGTGGGCCCCAGGGAGGGGGAAACAGCACGCTGGGGGAAGGGGTTCAGGGCCACAGAGAGGGTCCCCTGGAGGCACTCTCAGGCTACGTTTCTGACTCTCCTCTCAACTCTGAGTGGTGGGGACCAACGACCAGCTGACCTTGCCTTCCACCTGCCTTGGATCTGAAAAGCCACACACACCTTTGATCACACCACGATGTATCCTGCTTTCAAGTCTTTGCAGGGACGTTGCCTCCCCCTCCTCACTGCACACAGCTCAGCCTGAGCCCCGGATCAGGCCTGAAGTTCGGAGCACCGCCTGTCAGCCCTTGACTCAGGAGGAGGGAGCCTCTGGGGCTGTGCATAGTGGGTGACAAAGCATTGTGTGGTCCCTGATGTGCCTCAAGCTGGCCCACGGAAAAACTCTTCTTCGGAGAGTCGCACACACCTTCTGCTCCCTACCCAACAGGCAGCAGGGTTCTGAAAGGGGCCAGAAGCAGCAGACAGCCTGAAGGCAAACATCCTTATTAGCGAAAATAGTCCTGGCCCAGAAAGTGGATCTCCCTCCTCAAACCAACCAGAGGACTTTGAACCCTGCAAGGGAGAGAAACTGAATGAGAAACTGTTGCACTAAGTCCAGCTTGGAAGCTGATGTATCAACAGTGATGAGGGTAAGTGAAGCTGGGGGGACAGGAGTGTTAAACTGGATGTTGTTCAGTCCTTATTGCCTGATTTTACATAAAGAACAGAAATTACTTAAAGCAAAACACATGACAAACCCTTACGGCTCTGTTTCAGAGGACTTCCCACCAAGAGTCATCAGAAGAGTATCTGGTAAAAGCTTCAGGTTCCTGGGCTGTGCTTCAGACAGCTGAGTCTGGATCATTTGGGTGCTGCCCTGGAATTTGCATTTTTTAAAGAACTCTAGGAGAATAATCCTAGAGAAAGGAATGGAACCTACTCCAGTGTTCTTGCCTGGAGAATCCCCATGGGCAGAGGAGCCTGGCGGGCTACAGTCCATGGTGTCGCAAAGAGTCAGACACACTGAGCAACTCAGTAGAGTAGAACTATTCCCTATCTCCTTCCCAGCTGATGGGAAGTTCATGTACATCCAGGAGAATTTCCTCACCTTCCTACCAGAGCTGTTTCTCCCAGTTTCCTAGCACAGTGCTTGGAACATACAACAGGCATCCAGTATGTATTTACTGAAAGAATGAATGTTCAGAAGGATAATCCCACCCCCTCCTCTCAGGGAGGGGCTAACTTCCCCTATGTCCTCAGGCCAGGGAGATCCCACTGCTTTCCAGAAGGGGATGCTTAGGTTCCAGAAACTGAGGCAGTAAATTGAGAAAACAAACACATTCTGTATTGCATCTCCCTGGCAGCTGTTGGTGAGTCGATAAATAGACATCTTGAAAACAGGCTGAGCCAGATCTCATTAAAATCATAAAGTCAATGGCTTCCCTTTAAGAATGTTGCTTTTTGCATAATGATACCAACAGGGCTGGAAACTGGGGATTCATGCTGGGTTCCAGATGTGGCTGGCAGAATCTTAGTCTGCTTCTTGCTCATCCTAACCTGGCCCCCTGGGGAAACAAAGTTTTGCCTTTGGAGACCAAAGCAGAGACTGAGAGAACCAGACACCACTTCTCTGCCAGTCCTGAGCTGCTGTCCCAGCAAATGTGGCTATTTCTGTAAACAGTGGTTCTCAAACTCTCCCATGCATCAGAATCACCTGGGAGCCTTGATCAAATTGCTGGCTCTATCCCTCAAGTTCATGGCATCACTTCGGGGCAAATAGATGGGGAAATAATGGAAACACTGACAGGCTTTATTTTCTTGGGCTCCAAAATCACTGTGGACAGTGACTGCAGCCTCGAAATTAAAAGACTCTCGCTCCTTGGAAGAAAAGCTATGACAAATCTAGACAGTGTATTAAAAAGCAGAGACATCACTTTGCCAGCAAAGGTCTGGATAGTCAAAGCTATGGTTTTTCCAGCAGTCGTGTGCAGATGTGAGAGTGGACCATAAAAATTGCTGAGTGCCAAAGAATTGATGCTTTCAAATTGTGGTACTGGAGAAGACTCTTGAGAGTCCTTTGGGCTGCAAGAAGATCAAACCAGTCAATCCTAAAGGCAATCAACCCTGAATATTCATTGGGAGGACTGATGCTGAAGCTCCAATACTTTGGCCACCTGATGCGAAGAGCATTATTAGAAAAGACCCTGATGCTGGGGAAGAGTGAGAGCAGGAGCAGAAGAGGATGACAGAGGATGAGATGGTTGGGTGGCATCACTGACTCAATGGACAAGACTTTGAACAAACTCCAGGAGACAGTGAAGGACAGGGAAACCTGGCATGCTGCGGTCCATGGGGTCACAAAAAGTCAGACACGACCGAGTGACTGCACAACAACAACACAAAGTGACTTTCCTGGTGGTCCAGTGGCTAAGATTCCAAGCTCCCATCACAGGGGCTTGGGTTCGGTCCCTGGTCAGGGAACTAGATCCCATATTACTGCAACTAAAAGATCCGTATTATGCAACAAAGATCCCAAATGCCACAACTGAGACAGGGTGCAACCTAACTAAATTGATATTCAAAAACGTAAAAGTCCCTCAGGATTCCAACAGGCAGCAGGACTGAGAACCCACTGCTCCTGGGTCTCTGTTGGATGTATGGGTTCCCCTAAGCTACCCAAAGTAGTGGTTAGAAGAGCCAAGAGTCAGAGTTGGGTCAGAATTCTGACAACCATTAATGGTGCCTCCTTGAGTAAATTACATAACCTCTCTAAGCCTGTTTCTCATTTTGTAAACTAAAGCAAAGATAAGATGATAAAAGAGGAAGTGTCCTAGCATTCAGATTGTTGTGGTTGGCACCAGAGGATGGTATTGGAGGAGCTCCAGGGCCCTTTGTGGTCCAATTTTCCTTTTACCAGCCTGCTTTGCAGCTCCCCTGGGCTTCTATAGGATAGAAACTTGCAGGCTGTTAAGGGTGTTAAAATGCAAAGTTGGGGACTTCCCGGTGGTTCAGTGATTAAGAATCTGCCTACCAATGCAGGGGACAAGGGTTCAGTCCCTGGTCAGGGAAGATTCCACATGCTCCAGGGCAACTAAGCCCATGAACCACAACTACCAAACTCATGCTCTAGGGTCCGAGAGCCACAACTACTGAAGCCCAAATGCCTAGAGCCTGTGCTCTGAAATAAGAGAAGCCACTGAAATGAGAAGCCTGCACATCGCAACTAGAGAATAGCCCCTCCTTGCCAAAACTAGAGAAAGCTTGTGTGTGAAACAAAGACCCAGCGCAGCCAAAAATAAATAAATAATTTAAAAGTCAGCCTTTTAATTCTAAGCACTGGAAACTTTTTTTTTTTTTATGAAAAAGTGGACACTTATTCCCAGAAGGCTCTGCGAACACCCAGTGATGGGCATCATCATTTGATTGTCAAGTGCAGTTCCACTGTCTGTCTGGGTGCCCTTGGGATGCCAGCTAGCCCACCAGGAGGCATGCCCAAGCACGTGTGAGGAGGGGATGTGGCCAACCCAAGGCAGTTCTGAACCCCCAGCTCTCAGCAGGTCTCGTGTGGCTCTGGGACAGTGTTAGAGGCAGAGGATCACCCGCTTCAGAGGAAGGGCCTTGACCTGCCCAGTGGGGTCTCACAGAGCCTGTTCTTGAAGCTCAGTCCCAGGAATCCCATCTGGACCCAGGAAGCAGGCTTTTCATGGAGTGAGGGCAATTCAGAGGCCCCCATAGACAGTGAGTAAAGAAAATGAAACTAACCTCACAGGCTTATCCCCAAACATCATTTTTCTAATATTGAAAATACAGTTAGAAAGTTGATCAAAGGGGTTTTCTTTTCAATGGTTCAATGGTTTAAATGCCTATGTTAATTTCTATTGCCATCTGAGAAGTTATTGCAAACTTAGCAGCTTAAAACAGCACCAACTATTGATATTTCACAGTTCTATGAGAATTCAGGGTGGACTTGCCTGGGTTCTCTGCTCAGTGCTGAAATGATGGCGTTGGCAGGCTCTTACCTGGAGGCTCTGGAGAAGAACTGGTTGTCCTGCCCATTTAGGTGGGGGCTGTTGAAGGTCTGAGGGCCCCGTTTCCCTGTTGGCTGGCAGCGGGGCTCTTCCCTGCTCCCAGGAGCCATCTGTATGACTTCTCACTAGGCCCCCTCCATCCTCAAATCGGCTTCTCTGCACACAGTGCTCCTCACATGGCTAACCTCCGGCTGCCTCTTCTGCCACCAGCTGGAGAAACTCTGCTTTTCAATGAAGGGCTTGTGATGACATTGGGCCCACCTGTATCCAGCCTCCTTTTCACCATGGAGGCGGTAATGAGGTCACAAAGGCTGTCTTACAATTTGGCCTAAGGCCACAAGGCCTGTTTTATTTCAAAACTTACTTTAGTAATGTATTTGGGCACAATAAAGGAAGATTACAGTGTGTGACATATGCTTGCATTTTTCTCAAAAATAAAATCTGGAAGAATCTGTTCTAATAATGTGACAGAGACGGTTACTAGTTGTTAGCATTTCAGGTCATCTCTACTTTTCCTTTCTGCTTCTCTAAATTTTCTAAACCTTTTGGCAAAGAGAAAGTGTTAATTTTACAAAAGGGAAAAGTTAATTTCAAGAGCCAGGAAACCTGACTCTATTAGATGTTAAAAGATACTAAATTAACACCAATTTAAGTGGTGAGATCCAGGTTCAAACACCGATATGTGGATCAAAGACCAGAAAATGTGGTTGAGACACAAGCTGATATGAATAATCAAATGTGTCTCCAAGAAGGCAAAACAAAATAATAGGGAAGGAAGGAACTGTTGACTTCCTGGGGATGAGATAAAAACTTGGAGGTGAAATTCCCATCTTAGAGAAAATCAAATTCAAATTGGATTGAAAAGTTAGCAAGACAATGATAGACATATTAGAAAACAAAACTAAATGTAAAATATGATCTAAAGCTAAACATGGTTAGGAAGATGACAAAGGGCTTTTGTTTTTAATCATCCACTGGTATGATTTCCATAATCTCCTAAAAAGGGTGATATATACCTTCAAAGATCTATTTCTTATAATGGGTGTTTCTTCTGGTTCAATGTCTCAAGTATGTATACTATAAAGGTGTTTCTGGGCTTCTCTCGTGGCTCAGATGGTAAAGAATCTGCCTGCAATGCAGGAGACGTGGGTTCGATCCCCTGAAGAAGGAAATAGATACACTCCAGTATTCTTGCCTGGAGAATCCCATGGACAGAGAATCCTGACAGGCTACAGTCCATGGGGTCACGAAGAGTCAGACACAACTTTCACTTTTTCAAAGGTGTTTCCACATTACTCGGGTACCCAGGGGTTCCCACCGCTGTGAATTCTCCCATGTTGAAAGCTGTGGGGGTTTTGAGTCAAGGTCTTCCCACACTCCTGGCACTCGCAGGGTGTCTCACCAGGGCACGTTTGTGCATTTGCACTTTTGCCGAGGTGGGCTGCACTGTGAGATCTGAAGGCCTTTCCACCTCACACCAGTTACGGTTATGAGTTCTCTCTCTTCTCCTGCTGTCAGGCTGCCATTGCTCCAAGGAGGGACAGCACAGGGCCGTGTCGCAGCCTCAGAAACTGGGTGTGCTTTGATGGCCTACTCTGTCTGTATTTATTGAGGGCCTACTGTGTATCTTATGGCCTTCCCTTGTGGTTCAGCTGGTAAAGAATCTGCCTGTGATGCGGGAGACCTGGGTTCGATCCCTGCGTTATGAAGATCCCCTGGAGAAGGGAAAGGCTACCCACTCCAGTATTCTGGCCTGGAGAATTCTTTGGCCTGGGTCACAAAGAGTCAGGCACGACTAAGAGACTTTAACTTTCACTGTGTGTCTAAGCTAGATGTTTTGGGGCAGAGGACTTGCTTGCTGCCTCAAGAAATGTGCAGTGCTGTGGAACTCAGACCTGTATCAAGGCATTTAGACTAGGACTCAAGAGGAAGTGGTCCTCAGACCTGTGCTGTAGGTCACTGTGCATTTCTCTGAGGAGAGGGTCCCCAGCTTCTGTCAGGGGTCCCTGCTTTATGGGAGATTAGGAATCCTGGCTCTAGGCTGGAAGCGACTAGGGTTTGAATGAAGGTGTTCCTTCTAAGAGTTGGGCTGGGCTTGGAAGTTGCACCTTGGCACTTCTGGGGCTGTTCTTCCTTTGTTCTCAGGCATGTTTGGAGGAGCTGCCTGAGCACGATGATGGAGGGACTGAGGTCACAGGCCCCAAGTTCCCTCCCCTTCTCCACTGGGGTGGGGTTCACCTCCTCCTCTAGAACTGCTTCCCTCAACCCCACTTCTGGGAGCCCAACTGAGAGCTGGCATCAGGGAAGTGCCCTGCACACAGATGGCTTCATTGAACTTGAGTTCTGTATGAGCCATCATCAAGAAGCCATGAGGACTCCCTGGCCCTCCTGACAGGGGAGAAAGTGGCTTTCCATCTGTTCACTCAAAAACCCATATCTGCTCAAATGAGGATATTTAAACAGAAGTCTTTCTCCTCTCTTTCTCTCTCTCTGCTGCTCCCAAATCTCAGAGCTTCTTCCTCCTAACAGAACTGGGGGAGGAAGATCCTGGAAGGAGGAGTAGCTCTCCAAGCATAACACTTTCTTCCCAAAGTTGGGAGAGGCTCAGGTCACCTGCTCAAGATGAAGTGATGGGTTCTGCAGTGTGACTAAGTAGCCATTTGTCTGTCCTCTGAACTCAGACGTTCCCACTGACCTGGGACTGCTGACACATGGGTGTGCTCTCTTATTAGGGAGCCTTCCCAGCCAAAGTGGGCTGAAGCTGCTCCAGGGATGGTGATGCTCACAAGGCCACCACCTGCTTTTCTGGAAGAGACCCGAGGAGCATGCTATGCGGGCTTGCTTCAACCCCCATGCAGGAGAAACACCCAGGATCCCCCAAGGGTCTAGGAAGCCTCCTCTTCCTTTTCAGAGAGCAACCAGGGCCTGAGCCCAATGTGTTGAGTGAAAGAACCATCTAAGCTCTGGGAACCAGGCTTTGGGGTAACACCTTTTGAATACTGTGTGCCAGGCCCTGTGCTAGGTGCTGGGACCCTGGGTAGGACAGAGGCCCTCCCTCACAGCAGCTCACTCCCTAGCAGGGGAAGCCAAAAAGCAAGTTGGGGATTATTCTTAGGGCTGTATTGATGGGTGCACAGGGATGAAGGGAGGGGCTTCTGATGCAAGTATAAAGGATGAGGTTGAACAAATGGATTACTTCCAGTTTCTCTCCTTTCCCTACAGGCTTCTCAGTCATTGAAATTCAAATTCAAAATTCAGCATTCATTCAAAGCACTCAAGTCAGAAAATGTATTCTCATCCCTCTTTCCCTCTCCAGATTTAAGTCCTCCTGCCCAGGTTATGGATGACATTCATGTGGCCAGATCCAATGGACACACCAATGATTCAATGTGGTTGATGCTCCCTCCTTCTTGAAAAGCTCTCTTCTGGTGACTTCCAGTCCTCCTCACACAACTTCTCAGGTCCTTTTGCTGGTTGCTCTCCCTTTGTTGAGCCTCTAAATGCTGAGCCAACCCTGGGCTCTGTCCCAGGCACTGTCTTTTCTCTATATTCCGTCACTAGGTGATTTCACCCAGTGAGTGTTTCTGAATAACACCTATAGGATTTTATGACACCCAGCACCCCTTTTCAGGCCTGACCTCTTCCCTGAGCCCAAGGCTTGAATACCTAAAAGCCTCCCGGACACCCCACTTGGATGTTTAACGGCTTCTCCAATGTAAAATATACAAAGCAGAAACCTTACTTTCCTTCCAGTGGCGGCTTTTCTTCTATTCATTTCTTGGTATATACCGAAAAGAATTGAAATCAAGGCCAGACATTTGAACACCCACATTCATAGCAGTATTACTCACAGTAGCCAGAAGCAATCCAACTGTCCACTGATGAATATAATGAATAAACAAACAAACTGTGGTATATACACAATGGAATATTGTCCAGCCTTAAAAATGATGGAAACTCTGACACATGCTACCATGAGGATGAACCTTGAAGACATTATGCTGAGTGAAAGAAGTTGGTCACAGAAAGAAAAATGCTGTATGATTCTATTTATATGAAGTCCCTAGAGTAGTCAAAGGCATAAAGACAAAAAGCCAAACAGTTGTTACCAGGGGCTGAAGGAAAAGGAGAATGAGGAGTTATTGTTAAATGGATATAGTTTCAGTTATGAAAGATGGAAAGAATCCTGGAAATTGGTTGCACAACCGTGTGAATGTGTTTAATGTCACTGGATTATTCACTTAAAAACAGTTAAAATGGTAAACTCCATGCTACGTGTATTTTGCCACAATTAAAAAAAAAAATCTGATCATGACACACCTCTCACCATCTCTCTCCCTCAACTAAAAACCCCCATGGCTCCTCATGGTCTGAGGAATAATGTCTAAAATCCTTACCGCAGCCCACAAGGTCAGGCATGGTCTGACTCCCAGATATCTATCTCAGCAGATGAATCTTCTCTACTCCCCTCTGGCCGCATGTGCCAGAGACTTTATGCACACTGTTTATTCAGCTCAAATGCTCTTCCCTAGCCCTTCACTCTTCAGGTCTCAGTGTCAATTCAGCCACCCCTGTGATAAATGGAGCTGTGATGGCAGGGACCTTGCTGCTGCCTGGGGGTGCAGGTGGCTCTATGGAGCCCACCTCCAACAGGCCAGAGCTGGAAGTTTCCCATGGGGAAATACCTCAGGTGCTCCCTTCCTCCTCACCCAGTCCTCTGACCACCCAGGAGTAGGTGTGAAGAGCAAGTTATCTGTGTCTGAGGCTCTGTTTTGGGCCTCTTGGTCCCTTGGGTGTGTGTGGGGCGGGTGGGTGGGTGGGGGTGCAAGGGGTTATCCCAGACTCCCCCCACCCCTGCACTTATTCTCTGAACTGGCTCAGTCTGGGATGTGAACAGAAGACCCCGTCGAGTGGATGTGCTCCTTTCCTTGCCAGGCAGGGCCAGCCAGGGAGGCGGCCCCATTTGACTTTTCAGGGTAGGGCATCAGGCCCAACCCTCATTCCATGGCCTTCTTTCCTGGCTTTAGAAAGCTTTCTGGGCACAAGATTCCGGGCAGCTCCACTCAGACCATGACATTGAGTTATGGTTTCAAGCACAGAGGTACGCTCCTCCACAGGGGAACTCCCTCTTATTTCCCTTCTTTGCTGACATCCACACGGCGGGGGTGTCCACAGCTGGTACTCACCCACTCCCGGCCCCCCAGCAGCAGGTAAACAAGTGGTGGTCTAGGCTATGCAAGGAGATCCCAGGCCACCGGGGCTTCTCAGGAGGGCCCCCGGCACCTGTGTCCCACTTGTCTGTGGCTGCCAGGGCTCCACCTCAGGGTGGGTGGGGCACAAGGGGTGGTTAATTGTGTAGGGTCTGGTTTATGTTTCAGCCCCTACCTACACTGTGACTTGGCAAACTACCTCACCTCTTTCAGCTTCCTTTTCCATAGCAGTAAAATAGAGATTCTATGAGTCCTTGGCCTTCTCGGGTGGTGCTAGTGGTAAAGAACCTGCCTGCCAATGCAGGAGAAGCAAGAGATGCAGGTTTGATCTCCCTGGACCCAGAAGATCCCCTGGAGGAGGAAACGGGAACCCACTCCAGTATCCTTGCCTGGAGAATCCCGTGGACACAGGAGCCTGGTGGGCTACAGTCCATGGGGTCACACAAGAGTCAGACGCAACTGAAGCAACTTAGCACACACACAAGTCCTTACCTATTTCACAGGGCTGATGTGAGAAACAGAAAAGACATTGCACTTAGGAGCATAGCCACGCAGTGGTCCCTCCGTTGCCCCATCACTGAGCTGGCCTCCAGTGGGGAAGGCCTGGAAAGCCCTGGGGCTTTGATGCTGAGGGTCTTTGTGGTCCTCTCCAGCTCAGAGGCCTGGGAGCCTCAGAGTGACAGGGAAGCAAGCAGAGCCCCTTTCCCTTCTCCTCTGCCTTCCTTGCCTGGTTGGAGCTCAGCAGGCCGGGCTCAGAGTGGCCTGAGCAACCTCCCGGCTGCTCTACCTCTCACACAACCCAGGGCAACGCACACTTTCCTCCGGAGCTCACGCCTCCCTGGAAACATCCAGAGGCCGACCGCTTGGCCCTGGGTGTCCATCCTCAGATGGCAGCACCTGAGCTTAGCCCGAGTCTCTGGGAAATGCAGGGGTGGGGATGTTTATGACCCTAAAGGGAACTCAATCCCCTTTGGCTGGGAGGGGGGCGGAGGGCCACGGCTGTGCATGGTTCTGTCACAAGGGGGACTATCCAGCTGGTAGAATGGACAGAGCTCCCCCTTATGGAGGAGGCTGGGATGGGGACAGGGCTGGGAGCACAGGGACAGATGGTGGCGTCTGGACATTTTTAAGGAATTGTGTGGTGACTTTTGTTTTCCACGAAAGTATCTTTAAAAGTTTTGCTAATAGCCTCTCTGGGTTCTGATGGCATCTTGTAACACGCAGGTGTGTGGATGTGGGTTCTCAAAGAGCAGCACAGCTGCAGCACCCCCAGGACAAGCAGGGTATCACCGGCAGCCGAGCCTGCAGGAACCCCTGGGGGAGAGTGGCCGGACCAAGCAGGTGCAGAAGGCTAACCCTCATCTCTCGGGACATCTCCCCAGCCTCCTGCAGCCTGACCTCCTCTCCACCACCCCCAGGTCAGCTCCTTCAATTCCTCCCACTTCCTCCCACTTCCTGGAGCCCCCACCTGCTCAGATTCCTTCCTGCCTGTCACAGAGTCCCTCAGAGTACATGTGGATGGGCCGGCGACAGGCAGGGCCATTAGCAGATCAGTGAGTCTCTTCCCCATGAGAACAGGACCTTGTCTGCTGACCAAGCCTAACACTCACATCTAAGGAATGAAGGCATGGATGACTGTATTGGATGACATGTAACGGCTGTCTTTCCCAGACGTGGAGCCACACTGGGGAGGGGCTGCGTCTGCTCCTCCACGGCTCTATCCCCAGCAGCACCATCTCTGGGTTGTTGGGTCCCTTAAGTCAGCCTTGGCCGAGTGAAGTGGGGGAGGGCAGGACTGTCCCAGTCTCCAGGAAAGCGGGATCCCCTTTGGGAAAGACACTACAAAAAGACTCCCAGCTGCCCCAATCCCGAGCAGTTCCAGACAGCAGGGTAAGAATAAGGATACTTAACGCTATGCGAGTGTGTTATAAGAACTATGTCCTTCCATTCTCACGGTGGACCTATGAAGTCGATGCCACGGTCATCCCCATAGCCCATGCCTCAGGGCTTCTCGCCTAGCTGCTCCTGGTGGGATTTTAGTGGGAGGAACGTCACAGCCCCAAGAGACAGAATTCCAACCCTGTGAATACCCAGGCCGGCACACTGTTCCCATCCACGTATGCATATGTTTCTGTGGTTTTATTATTACAAACACACCACGGCTCTGCCACACCTGGGGACTCCTGAGCTCCGCGTGCTCACCGACCCTCTCTTTTCTAACTGGACAGGGTCACACAGAAGGGTCCAAGTCACATGGAGGCGCGAAAAACATTTGACAGAGCCGTTCAACTCATAGCTTATAAGGATGCCATTTCTCCAACTGTGAAAGAGCTTTACAAACACTGTGCCACGTCGCCCTCACGACGCTGGATGGCCTGATTCATGCTTTGTGAGCTTCAGAAACTTTGGCTCCCTTTTCCAGTGTACGTGGCACAGGCAGGAAACGCCAACAGGTCCTTGCTGGAAGTCAACATCAGGCAGTGACATCCAGGACTCTGCATTGCAGTGCGCTAACCGCCATGTTTAGGGGGCAAAAATGAAAAGTCTATCTCTCACCCTCCTCCCCCCACCCCCACCCTCCCAAGGCTCAGATCTCATTATGGTGTGACCCATGGACATCAAAGTGTGATAATTTGGTTTCAAAAACATTCAGTCTCTTTGGCAAAATGAGAGAAAGTGGCAGGGAGCTGCTGAATGCATTCCTCCTGCGGTCCTTCGCACTAGTGCTTCATCCTCTCTAATAACCGCTGATAGACAGGGGCTGAAAAAGAGACATTGGAGAGGTGAGGAACGTGCAGACTTCCCACGTCTGTCTAGGACACTGTCATGAGAACCAACAGCCTTCCTCTGCCACCCTCTCCTGCATAGAGCAGATGCTTTCTGGTTTGTAAAACTTCCGATCTTACTCAGTGATGATTGGAACTGAGGTATTCTCCACTTCCCAGCTTGGGACCATATCCTCACCAAAGGCTCCTGCCAAGCCTTGGTGCAATACTCCCAGGTTCCCAAAGCCAAAAACTCATATCAGCCCTATAAGGCTGGTACTCTTATCATCTCCATCTTATGGAGAAGGAAACCAGGGGTTCTGTGTCTGACCCCAAAGGCTGTGTTTTATGGCACCATGATAGTCTTTCTACAGACAGCAGATGACAAGTTTAGGCCTGTTTAGGGGTAAGACTCGGAGAAGGCAATGGCACCCCACTCCAGTACTCTTGCCTGGAAAATGCCATGGACGGAGGAGCCTGGTAGGCTGCAGTCCATGGGGTCGCTAAGAGTCAGACACGACTGAGCGACTTCCCTTTCACTTTTCACTTTCATGTATTGGAGAAGAAAATGGCAATCCACTCCAGTGTTCTTGGCTGGAGAATCCCAGGGACAGAGGAGCCTGGTGGGCTTCCGTCTATGGGGTCGCACAGAGTCGGACACGACTGAAGCGACTTAGCAGCAGCAGCAGGGGTAAGACTTACATAAGTCTATGAGAACGTCAAACCCAGACCAGACTTACCTAGTTTCACAGAGGTCTGTGTAGCCTGAAAGAAAACACGAGGTGTCAAGGTTTCTAGTGGCAGTTATACCTACACTTGCTCATGGCAGTGGCTTTGCCTATGGCCATCCTTACTTAGAAAAAAATGGTGGGAGTGAGGAAGAGGAAGGGGAATTGTGGAACTGCTAGGCCCTGTGGAGTCCCAGAGCCAGGCTTTCCCCCAGGCTATCATCTGGACCTTGGGGAGCTAGGCCCACACAGAGGGTGGGGATCACACATAGGAACTCTGGGCCAAGAACCCTCCTCAGGGAGGACTAAGGAGACCCCCCTCTGTCCAAACATAAAGTGACATATTCCATCTCCAGACCTTTGGGTTAAGGACCACCTTCTGCAGCCTTGTGTGTTAAAATGCAAACTTCCTGCAACACACCCCATATTCCCAAGGGACTCCACCTGACCCAAAGCAGCAAGGGAGCCTGCATGGGATATCTGGACAAGCTGGGGAGCAGGAGAAGCAGCATAGAAAGTCAGTGAGTCTCTGAGAGGGAGGGGGGGCTGAGGGAAAGAAGGCAGGCTCTTCAAGCTGGCCCAGAATCCAGAACCCACACCACTGCCCAGCAGAGCATGCTGGGCTATGTCATGGAAGATGGAAGAGTGACCTGGAGGCCCAGGCTCAGAGCAGGCCAGCCCACTATCAGGGAAATTCAGGATGGGCTGTCCTTGGTTAGATGGATTCTCACCAGCTGCAGCTTCCCCTCAGACAGAGGCTTGAAGGCCTGGGCTGTCACCCACAAAGGAAACAGACTGCCTGGGTTTTTATTCCAAACTCTCCACAGGCCAGAGCTAAGGATACTCCAATGGGAGTGGGAGTGGGAGTGGGGAAAGCCCTGGGCGGACAGCCAAAGGAGACAGGAGAGTCCCCTCCGTGGGCCCAAGCACAGGACACAGCTATTCAGGCCAGGGGCCCACAGAGCTGGCATCATACCCTGGAGAATGCAGATGCCTGTTTGAAGATTTCAAGTGCAGAGTCTGCAAGTTCGTCGCCACGTTCCTGAGGTCTGTTGGCTGCAGATAAAAGAAAAGGCAGCTTGGATGAGAGAGAAATGATTAGCATGTCATTCATAACTGCCAGGACTGAGAGGCACTGTTGGGTCTTCTGGCTTACATCCTCAGATGAAGTCTGCCTTCATAATGTTCCTTAACTCATGGAGGAATTTAGCCCATGGGGAGAGAGCTCAAAGAAAGGTGAATGCACAAGTGAGGGGAGAGGCTGGGTTCCACAGTAACTTGGTTGGAGGTTCAGAGAGCTCAGCCGGGGCGGGATGCTGTAGGAGGCGTGTGCTCTGACCCACGTTCAAGCACCAACATGGGAAAAACAACTGGGCTCTGTTTGCGTGGGGCTGGGACAGTGAGGCAATTCAGCAGAGAGGTATCTCTCCTTCAGTTACTGGTGTAGCACATCTGAGCCGGGAGCTTCTAAGTCACTTTTCAACCAGACCAGGCCATGCTGTTCACGGATGCTCAGTCCGCATGTTCCACATTCATTCTCATCTTTGCCGAGAGCAGTGTTTCTACTGAGCGCTAACAGCCATGTGCAGAGACAGAGCAGTGGCAGGCTGAGTGGGGATGTGGTCCTTTAGGGCCTTACCTGGAGGCTGCAGGACACTGGAGATGGCGTGGACCACGCCATTGGTGGCCATAATGTCCACCTCAGCAACAGGTTCCTTATTGACAGTCACCACGTTGTTTTTCTGGGAGAAATAGAGACAATGATTGTTGAACATGGAGCCTGTTTATCCCATCCATTCTTCAACCAAGCAAACCTTTAATGAGCATTTCTAGACGCCAGATCCTATGCGAACCACTGAGAGCACTCTGGTAACTGGAATAGACCCGGCCAGTGACAGACTATTGGTTTAGTGGGTTCAATGTAGTTATTAATTTTAAACTTTTAATTTGGTGCTGCAGTATAGCCGATTAACAATGCCACGATAGTTTCAAGTGAACAGCAAAGGGACTCAGCCATACACATGCGTATCTATTCTCCTCCAAACTCCGCCCCCGATCCAGGCTGCCACGTAACACTGGGCAGAGTTCCCTGTGCTATACCGTAGGGCCTTGTTGTGGTGGGTTCAATTTAATCCCTTATGCGGACTCAGTACGTTGCAACTCACAAACGCTCTTTTGTATGACTCACTCAGTCCTCACAGCAGTGCATGGGGAAGAGGGAGATAGTAAGGCCCCACCTGGCAGAATGGAAAACTCAAGAGAGGCCAAGTGCCACCTTTAAGCTGAGGAGGAGGACAGCTGGGGACAGAAGCTGGGTGTCCAGCTCTGGGGGGAGGGCTCTCTCCACTTTTCCTCCATGTCTGACTTCAGATTTTCTCACAAGGTAAATCTGTCTCAGGCTTTCCTGAAAGACCCACGAATCAGACCCAAGGGGGACGGGGGAAGTGAAGCCAGAGACCGACAGGACCCTGACACCCCAAACCAGGTGCTGAGAGACTCTCAGATAGACCGCAGAAGTCACAGGTCAGGCTGTCCCCATGCCCTGCCTGCCTCCCCGCGCTCCCGAGAGAAGCCGATGAGCACAGCGGTGGCTGGAGGCCAGGAGAGAGGCGTGAGGAGCAGAAGCTAAGCTGGCCACATGCTGCAAGGTGGTATGCCCACAGGGTGGGGCGGGGGGCGGTCAGTGGCCTTGGCCAGGGTAGGCAGGGAGGCCCCAGCAGCTTCAATTTGAGGTAGGGACCCTCTGAGGTGGCTCCAAAGGGGAATGTGCACATCAATGTGCAGAGTGAGTGAAGGGGCACAGATCAAGTATCAGAAGAAAAAGTCTCTTTATTTTTTTTCTTCTGGGCTGGTTTGGTTCATGGTACAGCTCAGTGAGGCCCTGGACTTGGGGGTGATGGAGTGGGAATGGATCTTTCAAGACATGTAAGTCATTGCTTATCAGTTCCTTAAGGGGGGCGGTTATATTTAATAGCTTCTCTCAGATGCCAATCAGATGCTTTATTCCCCTGCAAATCTGGAAGAGCTTATTCATGTCTAAGCACGATCTCCCCTAATTTCTTTGGAAGACTCTTTTTTCTTTTCTTTTCTGAGAAAATGCACTCAGAGATTCAAGATGCACCTTAAACACAGTGTGTGTCTAATGCCATCCTAGGGATGAGCTGTGTCCTGGAGCCCCAGTGGCAGGGCACTGCCAGCCTTTTAACTGTCACACACACTCACTGAGCTGACTTCTAGCTTGTCGCCTTGGAGAGACTTCAGCCGCACCAGGGCCCCGATGCCTCCGCTGACCAGGATTTCATCGCCAACATGGTATTTCAGGATGTTGGCAAGCTCCTTGGCATTGCCTGCAGGTGTGTGGGAAAAGAAAGCAGAGTTAATCCTAAGGCTGGTAACTAGTGTGGTCAAGGAGGGCCCAAAGGAGAAGATGTAGGTGGTCACCCTGTAACAGAGAACCCCCTGACCAGGTAATAAGCACTTATTGAGCACCTACTGTTTGCTCAGCCCTTTACCCCATCACTTGCATAATGATCAGGGGAACAAGTCATATGATGGTGGCCATGAAGCTACCGGTGCATTTGACGGGCTGCTAGGTTAAGTATATGCTTCTGCGATGCTGAGAAGGAGTTAATCCATACTCCTCTATGAGTGTGACTCATGTTTCCATGACTAAATAGTTACTTGGAAAGCCAGGGGTCTTTCCAGCACCAGCATCTGAGACATTTCATCATCAGCATGGCTCCCAACAGTTACAACACAGTAGTGAAATGTTTACACATTCTGCCCTCAAATGCATATTCAGAGACGGCTGTTTCCTGAAGGGAGAACTTAAAAAGAGTCGACAGCTGCAGTCTGGAGGAGCTATGGAGCCGATGAGGTCAGGGCCGAGGGGGGTATCCCTCCATGGCGTCCCTCCTCATCACGTCTCAGCATTCCTTCCAGCCTACATCAGCTTCTCCACCAACTGGGGAAAGCAGCCAATTGCTCATAAAGGTGCACAGGCATTTCCCCAATTAAGTGTGGGAGGCAATTCTTAAAGCCGCCAGCTGTCCTTGCAGCTTCGTCATGGTCTCCCCAATACTCATATTACCAGCCAAGTGGCTGGATACCCCCAGGGCTCATGGATGGCTATTTCAAGCATCTTGAAACTGAGAAGAGTGGAAGCTTGAAAGCACTGTGGGGAGTTCACTTGGTTATTGCCGAATCCACATGAGGGCCATGGGATGGAGCCATCAGGTACCAAGTGATTTCCAAACACCCGCAACTTGGAGCTGACAAATTACTCTTCCACAAAAATACAGCCTGGAGGTGCCGAGCCGAGCTGCTCCTGGGGTGGGAGGGATCTCCATCTTTCAAGATCTCTAACATCTGGGTCAACCTCGGACACCTGGATGGGCTCCACCACCCCTCAGCATGCTGGGGTCTAATCCTGCCTACAAGCCGGGGGTGAGGGCATGTTGGGGAGCCTTGCCCAAGCCCTCCCTCAGCTCCTGCACAACTGAAAATGAAAGGCAAGCCGAGCAGGCTGGGCCACCTGGGGAATATTCCATTCCTGCTGAACAGAGAGAGAATGGAAAGTTTATGTTCAGAATGGACTCCTCTCTCCTCCGGAACACATGTCAGCACCATAGACACAGGCATTCATTTAGCAGTAAAGAAAATTGAACGGGACACAAACTCAGTTCGCAGCTGCCAGAGCTTTCTATTCTCCACTCAGGAGTGGGGGTGGGGGGGTAGGTATAGATGATGTATGCCCCAAAGTTTGGCCGAGGTCTTTCCTCCTCTTCCTCCTCCTCCTCAGGCTCACCTTTCTATGGTGGAGGAGAAAGCTGGTTCCCAGGCACGCATCAGCGTACACACTGCAAGCCCACCCCACCTCCCATCATCATGGCCGTGATGCCGTTACTGATGGGGGACACGTGCTCAACACCACAGGCAATGTTTATTTAAACCTCACAACAATCTAAGCAAGGTATTCTTACCACTCTTACTTTTCTAATGGGAAAACTGAGGCCCAGAGAGGCTAAGCAATTTGTTAGAGGTTACTTAGCTGGTAAATGCCAGAGCCAGGGTTTGACCTGCTTTCGGATAATCCAGGAGCCCAAGCTCTTAACCACTAGGTTTCTCTCAAACATCCCAACTCAACTGCTCAGGGCCCTGACTTCATGAGCAGGTTCTCACAGATCTTAAGGGGGAAGACATGCCCTGCTGATTGGGCTGGTTGTCACCTACCCTCAGTTCCTTTCTAACTCTTCTCCATCTTGTTCGCTGCCCAGACAGGCTGACCGCCATGAAATGCATCATTCAGGCTCCCTTGTTCTCATGCAACCAGCTGCCAGGAGGTTGCTGATGGAGGCCGGGGCACCTAGAGGCCCCCTTGCCATGGCTCTGACCCCAGCAGCATGTGGCTCCAGTTGCTGTCCTGTGCCCCTCATCCGAGGGTCTCCCAGGTCATGCCCTCCACCAGTCACACCCTTCCTCAAGCACCCCCAGGTCTGCGGTGATAAATATCAAAAGGTATCATCACCCCTTTGTATCATCACCCTTTCCTGGTCCCTTAACCCTGCCCACACCTCTGCAAATAATCTTAAATTCCTTTCCGTCAAACCCTTTGCCAATGGTTTCCTGCTGGAATCCTGACTGATATGGTTACTTTAGAAAAGATGACAAATGTACTTAGGTGGGTGTTTACCCATGAGTTTGTTCAGTTCTCCACGGGGCAAGGCTTGGAAGGCTTCATTGGTAGGAGCGAAGACCGTGTAGACTCCTTCCCGGTTGAGGGTCTCGGTCAACCCTGCAGACTGGATGGCGGCCACCAGCATGCTGTGGATACACACATGGAACCCATTACCTGCCAGTGGGTGGAGGGGGTCGTCATGTGCCCGAATCCCGCACCACTGTGGGCAGGTGGAGCCCAGAGCACTGCATTCACACCCTTGCTGGGTTTTGTACAAACAGGGAGCAATCCCAGTCTGCATCTCCTCTCCATAAATGCAAAGCTCAGAGAAAAGCCATAAGTCATCAGGAGGAAAGGAGAGGTCAGAGCAGGACTAACCTACAGACATCGAGCCACAAGGGCCCTGGGGGTGTGATTCTGCGGGCTGGGGGGTGCGGCAAAGGGTGGGTGGTCTCCTAGGTTCTTATGCAGGTGGCTGAACTCGGCGGCAGGAACCACTCAATGCCACAGCACCCAGGGGTGAGTGAACAGGTCAGAAATGGAGGGAGCAGCGCAAGGAAACAGTGTCACTGGGAGACCGGGAAGGAGAGGCCAGGAAACTGCCAGGGCCTGGAAGCTGACACTTCACAGGGCAACTCATTATGGGTGCAGAACCAGGCATGCTCAGCTTCCCTGGGACTTTAAAAGGAGAGTGAGATGCTTTCCTTGAACTTGGGAATAAAAGTGCAGCCCCTCCCTGTTCCCATGGACTTGAAGATTACCCTCCAGAAGCAACCCTTCTTCTCAACCTAAGCTTTCAAGGTGACCCCACATCCTTTCTGAATCCCAGGCCAGGGAGGTCACATCGGTGCACAGCCAGTGTTCATTAAACCCCCGAGGAAGTGGGAAGCTTGATGGATAACTGGCACCCAGTGTCCTACCCTAGCATGACCATGTGGGAGAAATCCCCTGGGGATAGGGCCAGTTACCTGAAGCGATTGTCCCCCTTCAGGACGTCCATGACAGTCCCCATTGGGGGGGTCAGCACCCGGTCCATGGTGAACAGGGTCCCGTACCTCCCCCTCTTGTCATGGGCTGCGATGCAGCTGTTCTCAATACACAAGCTCTGTAAAATAGGCAGAGAAAGGCCAGGTTACCCCCCACCCAAAGCACCCGATTTGTTCAGTGCATATGCTGGTGGCTTCATCCACAGAGATCAGTGAATATATATGGGGTGCAGCCTTAAGAAGAGGATAAAAGGATGTGCTTTCTCCAAGAAAGAAAAAAATAAAAATGGTGTTCCTTAAGGTAAGAAGAGCCATCGAGGCCCCAAGAAATTTACAGGCAGGGCTCATAACGAGATGATTGTGCGATACGAGAGGGCCGTTGACAATGATCAAATGAAGTGACAGAGTCTACTGATCTATTCATTTAACAAGTGACAACCATCTTTAGCCAAATGGTGCTGGCTGGTCCTGAGCAAGGGCTGTTGTATTATACTTCCTGTTTGCTATGCCAGGGTAATAGGTGGGTTTGAAGGAGAGAAAAAACAGTTGAAGAGAGAAGAGAAGCTTTTGGATCAAGGAGGGCTGTGTGGTTAGTTCAGGCGACTTCTCTTCACAAAAGCTAAGAAGGATCCAATCCTTCCATACCTCCTCCCTTCGTTCATCAGTCTGGGGTCAGGGTGGATAGCTGCTTACCCAGCCAGGCCAGGCAGATGTGCAATTCATTCCCAAAGGCCTCCACAAAAGGGGGTTAAGACACTTTTGGCAAAACCCCATTTTGATACTTTGATATCAGATATTCTTTCTAAAATTCCTTCCTTCCTTATTAGAAACTAGTTCTCAGGCAAGCTCCTACTTATTAAGCACTTTTGTTTTTTTAAAACACTAATATAACTTCTATTGCTTGGAGCTGAGATAAAGAAAGAACATGATTTAGGACCCAGAACTTACATTACGATAAACGAAAACTCTCAGTTTCTTGCCACCCAGAGTGTCCAGGGTCTGTCCGTGGTACAGATACTTGGAGGCCAGCTGATCTTTAATCATGTGATTCAGAAGTAAATTCTTTGTCCGGGCATTAATGGGAGGGGTTCCATCTGCAAGAGAAGGCGTGGTCAGGCCCAGAAACTGACTCTGAAAACGAAGAGAATCAGAGACCATGCAGCAGAAACCCTGATCCCCCTTTTTGGAAATGGAGATTGAGAAATCCAGCAAGGCTGCCAATATTCCTTAACATCTGGCATCTTCTGCGAATTAAAGAAAAAAAAAGAAGTTTGAGATCATCAAGTGTGTTTGGAATTTTGCCCTAATAGGGAAGGGAAGGCCTGGACACAACTTGGCCCTTCTCTGCCTTCCCCATGGCCATGGTTCAGCTGTATCCTCACTATGACCTCCCGACTGTCACACTGGCAATCGACCTCGCAGAGAGAATTACAAGGGACCACTCTGCTCTCCTGACAGACGCACACTTCATCTGAGGCCCAGATCCCCACAAGCATCCTCTGTTCTGCCAAACGAAACAGCAGCACCTCTTCACTTTCTGGTGAAGTCACATCTGCTTTCGGCTGAGCTGGGTGGAAGCACGAACAGTCCATGGGGAGTCATAAATCGGGCAGGGTGCTGCAGAGGTGACAACAGAGGGGCGACTGCCCCCAGGGACACATGTGCCAGGCTGTCTTCCCCATGATACCTTTGAAGACAGAATTCATGGGGGCCAGGAGGGTCAACCGCTCATTTCCGGAGAGATGAGAGCCAAGGCCAGCTTGTCGGAAAAGGTCAATGGCTGTGGAAACATCGGAGTCTGCAGCCAACTCAAATAGCGTCTTGGCTACAAGGAAGGAGAAAGTGGGTTCAAAAGTTAAAAGTGCTGTTTTCATTTACCATTCATCCACCCCAGAGTATGACATACATCGGCAGGAATGTCATCTCTTGAGTCAACAACCCCTCTAAAACGCTGCTGGGGCACAGAAGGTTTGTGACATCAGGGGAATGGTCCCCCAGAAAACCTTGCTGGATGGGGAAGTGCAATGAGGCTCAGGTGGGCAGGGGGCCTCTGTCCCAGCCCTTGGTCAGGGTCCTGTCTGCTGCTGGGGAGGAAGAAAGAACATGGTCTGTGCCATGGCTTCTGAAGAGCTGACAACGCCAGTGACCACACCCATGGAAAGCTTTCTTCTGGGTTGGTTTTTCCCCTGTGAAATCCTCTCACTTCTTAGGCGTAGAACTCCCTGGAAATCCAAGATGGCACAAAGATGCTGAATGGAACCCAAGCCAAAGTCCACTCGCTCTTTTCTCCCTGGGCCAGTGACCCTAGGATGCTTGAGCACAACTGAGAAAGCAAATGCTCTGAGGTCAGCAAATGGCCCTCTGTGCCCAACCAGAACAGGCAGAGCTTCTGAAAGGCTCTGTGGTTGAGCCTCCCTAGACACCTTCCATGGCTCTCCCCTGCTCACAAGATAAAGCCTGGACTCCCAAGCCTGCAGCTCTAGATTCTTCACAATCTGGCAAAACCTGCCAGGTGCCCAGGCCATCTCTCCTGGGATGCTGTGAGCCAGGTGCAGGCAGGGAAACATCTCCCAAGATCCCTGAATTCCCCTAGGCACACCACCATGGGTGGCACAGGGGACAGTGGACTGAACAGGCCCAAGGCCCCCGAGGCCTGGCTCACCTGAGTCAGGGATGAGCAGCTCGTCGATGAAGTGGATCACCCCGTTGGTGGCCAGGACGTCTTTGTTGGAGATGATGGGCTTCCCGTTGATGGTGAGCATGTCCCCACTGCAGCCCACTTCCAGCGTAGTGCCCTCCAGGGTCTCCAAGGACAACCCCGCCACAATGGCTTCGGCACACATGGCCGACTTCAGGATGTGGTTGTTGAGCAGATCTGGGGGCCGCACAGGGCACAGGTCAAGTCAGTGCTGGCCAGGCTGATCTCAGGCATCAGCTTGCCGCCTGCCCACAGCTGGGAGGATTCCATCATCTCTAAGGCTAACAGTCAGATGAGCCTGGGGCACCACATGGACTGGATCCTTCTCCTCCTTGCTTCCTAGCCTAGCCTCTAAAACTAGCTTGGGCTCAGTGGTCAGACTGCCTGAGTCTGAATCTCACCTCAGCTACTTAGCGGCTGTGGGACCCTGAGCAAGTCACTGAGCTTCTCTGAGTCTCAACTTCCTCACTGGTCAACAGGAAGCACGCACAGCATTCATCTCTTAGCGCTGGTGTAAGGATGACACGAAGCTGAATCTAAGCACCCAGGACAGTGCCTGATGACAGAGTATATGCCCAACAAATGCTAGTGATTAGCTTCTAGTGGTAAGCACCTGCCTGCAAAGGCAGGAGATGTAAGAGACGTGGATTTGATCCCTGGGTAGGGAAGATCCGCTGGACGAGGGCATGGCAACCAACTCCAGTATTCTTGCCTGGAGAATTCTACGGACAGAGGAACCTGGCGGGCTGCAGTCCTCAGGGTCACAAGAGTCAGATGTGATGGAAGCAACTTAGCACACAGCACACACCTGAACTTCAGGGTGAATTCTCTTACGTGTATCTGAACCACCCCGATGGAAAACCTCAAATGTGTTTACCTTGGGATTTTTTTCATCTACTGGCCTTTCATAAAAATGAAGTGTGGTAGGAAAAGATGAAAAACTGTAGCATATGAAAGTTCTGAATTATCTGAAGATCTTGTTTTTGTTTGTTTGAACCCAATCCTCTGGTGGCTCAGATGGTAAAGGGTCTGCCTGCAATGTGGAAGCCCCGGGTTTGATCCCTGGGTCACAAAGAACCCCAGGAGAAGGGCATGGCAACCCACCACAGTGTTTCTGCCTGGAAAGTCCCACGGACAGAGGAGCCTAGCAGGCTACAGTCCATGCAGTTGCAAAGAGTCAGACACGACTGAACGACAAACACAAACACAAGGGTCTACCTAGTTGCTGTGATTTGTGAGAGGCTGGGGATGGTGATCAGTAAGCCATGGTCTCTGCTGCCCCACCCACCCTCTCCAGTAAATCAAAAATAGAATCGTGCTTGTTCAAGTGCCACTTCAGCGTTCGGGCAGGGGCTGGGGGTGCTCAGGCTCCAAGGAGCCGTGGACGGAGATGTGCCCCAGCCCCTGCCAGGCAGAGATCGTTCTAGGACTGAGGGTCACAGGGGCCCTCTGTCTTGTGCTCTCAACACAGAGGCAAGTTTCAATGTGTCCTGAGTGTGGGAACCAAAACCACACTGTCACACACAGGAGGAAACTCTGAGGCCCAGCACAAGTGCTGAAGGCCATGAAGGCCAGCACGGACCTGCTTCAGCCAGTGGGGAAGACAAGGGACTGCAAGACCGCTATGGGCATGAGGCCTTGGGGATTGGGTTTCTCCAGAAAGGAAGGGAAGGCTAGGGTGGGGTGGGGGGACATGACGAGAGGGTGAGCCAGGCCAAGGCTGGAAGCCAGTCTGCCAATGGGCACAGCAACCCAGGGCCACCTCTCACCTGTCTGCTAACCCGCTGATAACCAGCCTTCTGTAAGGTGGACCGGGACTGCCTGCCTCCCTGCTTGCCAGCACAGCCCCTCACACGGGCCCTGGCTTTGAGCAAACAGTTTCCTGAGTGGGAAAAGGCAGGAGGGCAAAAGGGGTAAACCTGGGGTGTTTTCTCACTTTATAAGAAGGTGTTCTGATACTTACAAAAATAAAAAGGTACTTGGTACAAAACACGTTTTAGGCGGAAAACAGTTCTAAATAAAAAGCTAAAATGATGCAATGTACCCAAGTCCCTTCTCCTCGGAAGCCTTCAGGACCCTCAGGTTGCGGGAGCCGCCCCCACCTCCTCACCCCCTGCCATTCTCATCTCCGTGACCTTGGGAGCATCTCCATCATTGCACTCAGCACATCAGATCCCAACAACCTGCTTTTAAGCCATCACACCAACTAGGCTTAACCTCCCCTGACCTGGACCGCATTCACTTTGGCAGCCTGGATTCCTGGCCCCACAATGTCTGGACACAACAGCTCTCCATCTGTGCTTTCAGAAATGTGCCCTTTCCCATCCCTGCAGAGCTGCAGGGAGAATATTTTACATTTATGGGGTGTCTGAAATGCATTAGGCATTTTACATAGCACATTTCAAAGGTGGGTTTAAATAGATTCAAAAGAAGTGAAGTCATCCCTGGATTATATTTGGGAGGAATAAGTGTGGTTGGAGGGTTGGGGTGCACAGGGGACCGGGGGCTTACTTCCCTTTGTAGGGAACTCGGGGACCCGCAGGCAGCGTCTCAGGAGTCCTGGAGTTGGGGGGAGGGTGGCAGAGCCTGGCCTCCCCTCCTAATCTCCCACACAAGCTTGGTCCTTCACTCTCCTCTAGGAGTAACCAATGCTCCACCTAACTTACCAGCCTGAGAAGGTGAGGAAGGACTGAGCAATGAAGATTCAAGAGCTGACTGTTACTGGTTTTTAATTGTAATTTTGCACTATCCCTGAGGCCCCTGGCTAGACAGGAAGAGTTCAAGGGTCAGCATGATGATTCCATTTCAAGGATGCTAGGACAGGCCACCCCCTCCCCACACCTCCAAGCTGCTGCCCATGCTGGCAGCCTTGCCCTGGCTTTGATCATCTGGGCCTTTAAGTCTTCCTGACTCTGGCCAGACCCTACTTTGGACCTCCAGCAATGCATCCTTCCTCAGCCCAGCTGTGTCCCTAGACAAGGCTGCTGGACTCCTATTGGCCCCTCTGACCAGGGTTCTGCTCTGACCTCTGCAGAGACAGAGGTCAGCCGGGAGCAATGGGACAGGATGGCAGGCGGCATGTCGACTTGGACAAGACCCAGCCTGGGGCTCAGTCTGGCTACTCTAATGAGGCAGCCGCAGCAGTAGCCCAGGGGTGCTCACCTCTCAGGGCCTCTGGGTCCCCCAGGATCCGATTCAGGGTCTCAGCAGGGATCTTCTCAAAGGCCTCATTGGTTGGGGCCAAGAGCGTGTACTGGCCGTCACCTTCGAGCAGGGTGTTGAGCCCTGATGCAGCCACGGCAGCCTGTGGGCAGGGAGCAGATGGTGCATTTCCTGAGGCCTCTGGGAGTCTCCGCACACTAGAGGCACACGAGGTCTCACCAGTGCACCTCTGGAGGGCTCCCGGCTTTTGTAGAAGCCCCAGATGTAAAGGCAAGCTGAACCAAGGCTCACTTCTTCCCATCCCTCCAGTGAGCTCTGCCCACTCTGGTCATCCTTAGCTGCTGCCCTGTTTTCCTCCTTTCCAATCCTGGGCCTTGGCCCTGCAGTGTTCCCTCTGCCCTATCCTTGCTTTTCTGACTCCTATTCCTTCTCTGGGCTTTGACTGAAATGTCAATTCTCTAGATAGTCAACTTGGCATTGCCCTCCATCCCCCCCCCAGCCTGCCCCGCCTACGACCCCCTGATGAAAGCAAGTACCTTTCTATTAGACACACTTGCACAGCTTGCTGTCCTCATGCAAGGATTGGGTCCTCATTCAATTGCTGGGTGATGATTATTTGTGTTAATTCTGTGAGCGTAAGGATGACATAACCCCTTCTCTACAGAGCAACCAGATGGCTCTTCTAAAAGCATCCTACTGCTATTAGGATAAGCCACAGTCCTTGCTCAGCCTCCAAGGCCCCACAGGGTTTTGGCCCCTCCAGCCTGGCCACTCCTACCTCACCTGTTGGCTCCCTAGCGCTCTTCACTCAGTCCTGCAGGCCTCCTTGCTCGCCCTGCTTCTGAGCCTTACTCCCCCCTTCTCCCTTCTACCAACTTAGCTCTTGCCCCCATGTCTCGTATAACTGGCCATTCCCAACGTTCAGGCCTCAGCTCAAAAGTCACCTCTTCCAGACAGACCTTCCTGGACCAATTAGACCCCATGGGTCTCCCCTGCTCACCACTCACTGCCTGACTTCACAGCACTTAGCACCATCTGTGATGGCCTTGTCTGTTTCCCCCGAGAATGTAAGTGCCAGTGAAGACAGAACTTTGACTTATTCTCCTCTATTCCTCTGAACACACTAGGGAAGTAGCAGGGGCTTAATGAGTACATGTCAGCAGAAGGAAAGACGGGTATTAGGGAGAGCCAAAGGGAAGAAGAAAGCAAGGAATATTTGCAAAACGTGAACAGTAAGAGGAGGTTACTCAGTGCAGATCAGCCGCCACTAATCAAAGGCTGTGCCACCAAGTTTGTGGGAACAGCAGCCCCCTGCAGATCCCCAACCTTTGAGTGACCCAGAAGGAAGGCAGGGGAAGAGGGTGGGCAGTGTGGTCCCCAGGAACCCCCAGAGCCTCCTCCTGAGTTCACTCAAGCGTCAGCCCAGCCTGGGGCGTCAGCCCAGCCTGGGGGTGTTTGTCTCTCTGTGTTGGAGATCTCCAGGGGAGGAACCACCCCACTCCCACTTCGTATCCTTTGTGGTCAGGAAGTTCTCGTTGAATCAGGGCAAAAACCCTGACGGGGCAGCCTGTGCTAACTTCCTCTGGGCAGCTGTGGCCAAGAGGAACGCCTGCCTGCCACCACAGTTGTAAGATAAATGCCTGCTGGGCATGGGGGTGCCGGAACAGCATTCTGGCACCCAGAGCAGGCAGAAGCCAAGCCAGATGTCAGTTCCCAGGCTCCTGTGTCTATACTCGTGGCCTCTCTGCTGGTCTGGGCTCCAAGGAAACAGGGGTATGAACGGAACAAGGATCCCATGGTGGGGACATGTGATCCAGAAGACCATGCAGCCTGAAAGGCCATTTCTCTAGTGCCACAGGTAAGCACCAGCCCCTGGTAGGAGGAGCCTTTCCATTCCAGAATGCACAATGCATGCCCAGTTCCAAGTTCCACCTTGGAACTTTCCAGGGGCGTCAAGGAAAAGAAACTTTATAAGGGGGAAGTCCGGCAGGGGGACATTCCCAGCAGAAAATTATGATGTCTTCTTGTGATCAAACTAACTGCCTAACTAGTAAATTCACCACGTTTATGGGCATCAGAGGAACTTGCTCTACGGTCACCTAAAGGCCCATGAGCATAGAGATACCCTCCACCCCTCCCAGAGAAGAGGGCCCCCCTTGGGAGGTGGTGTATCCCCAGGCCTCCCCCTGCCCGGGGGTGAGCCCTTACCCGCAGGGTCTCGAAGGTGTCCTCGATCTCAATGATCTGCTGGATGTTGTTGGTGACGGTGGAGATGACCTTATCGATGAGGTGCACCACGCCGTTGGTTGCGTGGTGGTCCGCTTTCAGCAGGCGGGCACAGTTGACGGTCACGATCTGCCCAGAAAAGGAGTGAGCGTGAGTGGTTAACACCCTGGAGGCACAACCTAGAAGCCCCAGGAGGGGAAACCACAGGATGGAATGTGGAGAAGCAGGGGCAGGAGGCGGAGGACTGTCCACAGGTGACCTCGCCTGCAGGACACGATCCCAGAAACCCGCCCACACATGCAGCGGGTGCAGGCTCAGTGTGGGCACAGGGCAGAGCCGTGGAAGCAGGACTCCTTACCCCGTTGGGATAGTGGTGGATCTGGATGTTGGAATTCTGGTACATGGAGGTGAGGGCCATGCCGTGTTTCAGCTCGTCCGTGAGGACCCGTCTGTCCACCATGTGATAGCGGAGGGCGTTGAGCAGCTCGATGTTGACGTTGCTCACCAGGGAGTCCAGCACTTCCTAGGAGGAGGGTCAGCGTGGCTGTGAGGGGGCTGCAGGCCCCATGGGTCCCTGCCACCCTGGGAAAGGTGCCCCGGGGACCCCCATTCCTCCAAAGACCTCTCCTCTGTGAGCACTGAGATGTGTCTGGCCACTTAAATGGATGGGGCCTTGGTAGCCACCTGGGGAGGTGTATTTTAGCTCAAGTGCCAGGGCTTTATCTGAGGCCTTAAAGAGGACATGTCCTGAGACGGTGGGAAACCACCACAGAGTCTCAGGAAGACGGTCCCCAGGGATGAGACCCCTGGGCATAAGGAAGTCATCTCACAGCTGGCAAGGATGACCAGGCCTCGTTGCTAGGGGCGAAGATGGTGAAACTGCCGGGTCCTTCCATCTCGGGCCTCAGCTTCTCCGTGCGGTCCGTGTACAGCTGAGTGGTGGTCGCGCCCACGACTCCCAGGGTCTCGTACAGGTTAGAGAGCGGCAGGGCTGCAGAGGCAGATGATAGAGCAAGTATTGCCTGAGGGACTCCTCCGGCCAGACCACACCCTTCCTTGTCTGAGCACACCCACTGGAGGAAGCCAGACACAGCCTGCTACAGGGAGCCAGAGAGGTTAGTCACCTGCTGCTTAGAACAGCTCCACAGCCAAGGGCTTCCCTATGTGAGCTCAAGGGATTGGTCATTTTTAACTACAGCAGAGCAAAGCTTTTGTTCATAGACAATCAGATAACACAGGTAGGAACATACACCAGAAACAGATAGCCCAATTACAAGCTAGTCTTACGGACTTATCTAGTTGTTTTTGAAACTGGTTCCCTAATGGCTTCCACTGGATTGAAAGAGATCTCGGAAGTGCTTTGGGTTTTTGCAAGTAATAAAATGTTATTTCCTGAAACAGCCTGAAGCTCTGGAGGACCTTCCTCTCACACGGGGAGTTTCTCATGTTCCTTTTAAAGGAGCTGAAACTAAGGCCCTGAGGCTGCCCGCCCTCTGCAGTTGCTTCTCTTCCCCATCCCACGCTTCCTGCCTGTCCTATACTTGGTAGGAAGGCTGTGGCCCCTGCCCATGCCACCCTCTTTGTGACCTTGGTACCAACGAAATCACCCCCTATCTTTTAAACCTCAATCTCACACTCTCAACTAATGAACTAGCAAATATTTCAAAGTTAAAAAAAAAAAATCTTCCTTGCAGTCCCCAGAGGTGTATAGGACTAAAGGAAAGGATCTGATTTCACACAGGTGAATTCACAGGTACCACACTGTTTGTGGGCCCAGATGGCCATTCATGGTACCCTTGGCTGACTCTGGGAAAGCCAACCTGCTACTCCCATCCCTATAAGCTCTAATGGGCCAGGTTCCGACAGTTAGGTGGGGTGGCCTGAAGTGCCCGGCCCAGCTGGAGGCCTGGCCTGCCCTGTAGCTCTCCAGCAGGGTTGCTCAGCAATACTAGATGTATTTAGAATCTCTTGCAGCCAGAAACAACAAAGGCAGGAGCCTGTGCCTGGGGTGGAGGGCACAGGCAGGTCAGCACCAGAGTCTGTTCCCCCAGTGTGTTAAGGAGGTCAGCTTGCACAGGAAGGACAGCGTGGGAAACTTGCTGTTTCCAGCCTCCATCCTCTGGACCCCCATTCAGACTACTGCCCGTCACATGGGTGCTCCTCTCTCCCTCCCTCCTCCCCTCCATCTGCGCCAACAGGCAAGGCTTATTCACCTGCAGGACAGCCCTTCTCTCCTGGGACCTTCTCATATCCGGGACAGCACTCGTAGCTGATGACTCTGCAATGAGACACACACATGTATTAGGCAGGGCTTCCCTCCCCTCCCGTGTCACTGGTCCTTGCTTTGGGAAGGGACACGATGGGACGAGCACATAGCCTGCTCCTGGAGGAGATCACACGCTCGGTCATCTCTGCACCTCTCATTGGCAAGGAGCTTGTCACACCTCCTCAGCTTTGTATACGGTACCAGCGATGCTGTCATTTATAGTCATGCAACTGAGATACAGCCAGAGGACTGTGGCAGCATATTCACAGTGGCATTAGTAAACATCCTCACCTGATATTCGTCTCCAGCATAATTCATGAGGAACCCAGCGGGAAGAATTGCTGAGAGGCAGCAGGGAGGAGTAGGAGGAGCTCTGGAGCTTTCTGGTTCTGAGTCTGTCACTAACTAACCAACCTGGGCCTTGCCAGCCAGTCCTCTCTCCTCTCTGGGCCTTAGTTTCCTCATCTGTAAGACGTAGACATGTACTGTGTGATGGTCATTGAACTAAATAGCCCATGAACTTCTAGCTCTCTGACTTAATAGCCAAGAAGGGTAGCGCATTAATGATCATCAAGCTTTATTCCATCTTCATGACCAAACTTTACAATAAAAACAAAGCTCTTTAAGATGCTTACTGCTTCCTTAAAAACAGAATTTTAATCAATGAAAACCTCTATATGGTTTCAAAATCTACAAAGGAATCGATAGTAAAGTGTTCTCCACCCATGCTCATCCTTCAATCTTCCTTCCAGGAGGTAACTGATATTGCCAGTTTGTGAGATTCTTTGTATTTGGATAAACAAGACTGGCAGTTTATAGTTTTCAACTTTGACATCACCTGACATTAAAACTTAGACCAACCCATCATGGCATACTCACCACCTTCTGGAGGTCTGAAACGTAAAGCTTAAGTTAACCCAACATCCCAGGGAAACCCAAAAGACTAAGGATTTCGAAGAGCATCACAAGGAAGTAAGTGTCCCAAGAAAGACGAGCTTCGTATCAAAACCCCCTGTCCCGTTGAAGGCCACTCCCGCACCAGTGCTGTGAGCACAGCCCCTTCCTTGGCAACCCTGGGACCTGAAGCCAACAGCCATGTTCAGCCACTTCCTTTCTTGCCCATTTGTCCTTCAGGACAGGCGAGAACACAGCCTTGAATCACAGCAGGTTTACTACAGAACTGCTCACCACGGCCTCTCACAGGCTGTTTAACGACAGTATAGACAGAAGAGAAGCAGACAGATGGGGCAGAAGTTGGGGCTTCGGGGGTAGGAGGGAGCGGGTGCTGCTCTCAATGAGCCGGGACATTCTGCTCTCACTAATTCCACTGGAGTTGTCTCAGTGAAGCCCTGGGAATCATGTGAACATGAAGCCTGGGTCATCTGTCATCCAGGGGGCTGTCTCAGAGACAGATTATGATACTCAGGCTGCCAGGGAGCTACAGGTGTCTCTGTGCCAGAAACAAGCCCCTAGGACATTTCTGAGGAGTGACATCACACGTACTCTTCTCTGCCCTTCTTTCTCCATCCTTCTGACTCCTTCTTCCCCCCTTTTCTCTCAGCCCTCCTCCCATTCCATTCCTCTTGAACCTTTCAGCCCTGCTTAAAAGGGTGAAACAGGCTGGTGGGCTCAGGACTGATCTCAACTGACTCATGGTTTTATTTTTGGAAACCAGTCATCGTCTGCAACAAAAGTGAGATCTGACTGCCTTTCAAAGGCAATGTGAGGTAACTAAATAGGATTAGGAGACTAGGCTTGTCATCTATCAGTAACTTGCCTTGAAAGTTCATTTCTCTCTCTGGGTCTCAGTTTCCTGATTTACAAAGAAGGTGAAGTTAAACTAGATGATCTCCAAGTTTCCTTAAATCTCACACTCACAATTCCAACCAATGGGATAATTTCTAGGGCACAGGAAAGCACTCTTTCAAAGAAGAAGAGTGTCTGCCAGAGTCTCATAGTTAAACATAGGGAGAGCCACAAGCTTCAAGCCCACAGGACTGGGGACACACATGGGTGGACTCTCAGGGTTTGTCTATAAATACTGGGGCTCTGTGGTGGGGGTTGAGGAAGTGGGATGGAGTCAAGTCTCACAAAGCTTAGCTTCTTTCTAAAAGTGCCTGGGTGATGCCCCTTGGAGTTGGAGGAGTCTTCTCAAAGTATTCCTCATCTCTGGGATCCCCTGAGTGCACGGGCTGACACTGTATGCCTTGGCACCTTCACTCATGCTGGTCAAAGACTCTCTTTCCACGGCGTCAGCATCTGAGTTCCATCCTAAAACACCACAGGAGAGCTCATGGCTCAGTGGAATTTCACTGAGGACAACAGAAAACCAGCTCCCCAAGAGTGAACTTACCGGTGGCCACATGTGGAGGGGAAGGAGGGGTGACAATGACAGGAGAAATGCAGGCTGCCGGGCAGGTGGGGGAGCAGGGACATCTCAGCATGAAGGAGGAAATGAGGCATGGAGTCAGAAAGCTGCAAGTGTTTTGGGGATGAAGGCACCTCCAAGGCTTGTGGCCGGGGAGGGTCAGATCTAGGACTCTCCTCGCATTTCACCAAGTCAAGACCCTTCTCCATTGCTGCTGACAGTGCACATATTTGGGGGGAAGTGGACTAACTAGAAAAGCCTAACATCAAAAGGACACTGGGGTCTCTCTGATGTGATGAAAGCTAATCCCTGGCAGCACTCACTGCCTCTCCTCTCCAGGTGGGCTTTCTGGACATGGGGGACACACCAACTCTTGCGGGGGCACAGCCCCCCAACCCCTCGCCCACCCCCCCCCCAACCCCAGCCAAAGGCTCTCTCCTGGTTAGCCCAGTGTGGCTCCTGCCAGGACACCTTCTGACTGTCTCCTAATCCTCTCATGCTGCTGGCCTCTCCCTCCTCTGCCTGAGTGCTACCAATAGCCTGGCACCCCCAGCACTTTCTGGGTGCATGGGGTGAGCAGGCCTCTCACCTCAGCCTAGAGGCCTTCTGGGTTGAAACACCTCCATAACTGGCCGGTTCCCTGCTCAACCGTCCCAACAACACAAGCTCTTAGAACCAGCCCGCCTGGCCCTGGAGAAGAAGAGGACAGCTGGAAACTGCAGCCCAAGAAGACAGCCCATTGAGACGATCCTGATCAAATCTTTCAGGACTGGCACACCCTCTTCTCAGCCCCATGCGTCACCTTCCTGGGGCTCTGGCCCTGGGGACACACACGCTGTGCTGTGGGAGACGGGGCTGGGGTAGTCACACAGTTGTGGGTTTGAGGGTGAGTGCAGCAAAGCATGAGAACGGCAGGGAGCCCCCATCCGTGTCTCCCCAGTTCCCTGGCTTCCCTGCACAGAGGGGATCAATCCGCTGGTCTCTGACTTGAATCTTATCAGCAAAAGCTGCTCTGACTAAAGACTCCTGGCTTATCCTTGGCCTGACACAGACCAATAAGCAGAAACCTCAGAAAAAGCACATCCTCTAGGGCAATGAGACACGAATTTTCCTGTTCCAGCTTCCCAGGTCAGAAGAGCAATTTGAGGGATAAAATCAGAGAAGGTGCATGACTTAGAAGGGAATTTGAGGGAGGTAGGGGGTAAGGGGACAAAGAGTAGTGCCAATCCAAGGTCTAAGAGTTGAAATAGAGTTTGAGAGCTCTCCTCCATTCCCCTCCAAAGTTTTACTCACAACTGGATAAAGAGAGAAGCATTATTTTTTTTTCCTGTCCTCAGAATAACTGTCCAAGGAGTTAATAAGTTAAAACAATCACTCTCTCCCAAGCATGCTGCACAGTTTTTGGCGGCTGGGACGGCTGTAAATGCCCAGGGACTGACGAAACTCTGAAGCAGCGGAATAAGGAATGGGGCCTGAGAGCCAGCTTCCTGTGACCGAAGGTAAACCATCCAGCACGTCATGATTTCCGAGCGAATCGCAGAGCAAATGCAGACTGAGGTCGTCTAGACATGCGCCTGCCTGGACGGGGGTTCTATTTTCTGCACTCAACTGAGCTCTCTTAAGCCTCCCAGGAGAAAATCAAACTCTTGAACTCCTGGTAAGAAAGGGCTCGTTTTAACCTGCTGCCCAACAACAAAGACTCCACTATCTCCACATTTCCCAGGGTCCAGATGGTGAGTAATGAGACGGAGCCGCTGGAAAATATGCTTATGTATTTGGTGACGGTCTGTTTGTATGTGGCATGTGAGGGTCTTTGGGGAGATCCTGGATGCTAGCTGTGTCTCTTCAGCTCCATGCTCTCCATCTGATTAGAGAGGGAGCACCCTTGCAACAGGGGTTCAGAATGACTGCCAGGCTGGGGATGAGCAACCAGAAAAAGGTTGGTGGCTCTGGGCCAGAGGGCCTCTGCGAACCCCAAGGAGGCCTCCTGTTCTCCCTGCGATCCAGAGTCATAGGTTTCCGGGCCGAAGAGAGAGACCTGAGGCAGATGACCCAGGTCCTCCAGGGCTGCTCGCTTGACTTCTCCCCATGTCACCAACGCTAGCTGCTGCGCTCAGTTCTCCCTGGGGGCCGCACATATCAATAGAATAACTGGGCCGCCTCCACCTGCCAGCAGATGACTTAGGCTTTCTGAGCCTCAGTCTTCCCCTCTGTAAATGGGCTAATGATCACACTGATCTTAAAGGGTAACTGTGAGAACCAACCAGGCTAACCTAAGAAAAACACTTACCAGATGCTTGCTATTTACTAGGTGCTCAGTCATTGAGCTGCTTCTTAAAAAATCCCAGGTATAAACTTTAAATTAAAGTTAGGTTATTGACTTCATTGAAAGCCATGGCAAGCATGAAACCCCTGATCAAATCACATGTAATAAATAAATTCGCCATAACACACCCATCTAAGTTAATAGATAGGGCCCATCTGGAGAATCCTATGGACAGAGGAGCCTGGTGGGCTACATACAGTCCATGGGGTTACAAAGAATCAGACACAACTGAGCAACTAAGCACACTGAAGTTGTAACAAATTATCACAAGTTTAGTGATAGTGACTTAAAACCACAAAAATTTATTATAATTCTGGATGACAGTGTCAAAAGCTGGACTTATGAGGCTAAAATTAAAGACTGTATTTCTCCCCGAGATTCTAGGGGCGAATCTAATTTTGTCTTCTCCACATCTGAGAGGATGCCTACAGATCTTGGCTTGTGGTTACACCACTCCAACTTCAGTTTTCATTGTCATATTGCCTTCTCTGACTCTCACTCTCCTGCTTTCATTTCATGAGGACCCTTATGATTATATTAGTCTCATCAGATAATTCAGAATAATCTGCCTCCCACCACACCCCCACCCAGTGCCTTCACTTAATCAGATCTGTAAAGTCTCTTTTCCCTTGTAAGGTAACATCTTCACACATTCAGGGCGAGGATGTAGACAGTATTAGCATGACATCATTCCGCCTACTATAGGGTCTCACCTAAATGGTACATGGACTCACGTACATACTCAAGAGAACAAGGTTTCCTGTCAGCTAACCTGCCTCCAAAGAATTGATGCCTTCCAACTGTGGTGCTGGAGAAGACTCTTAAAAGTCCCTTGGACAGCAAGGAGATCCAACCAGTCAATCCTTAAAGGAAATCAGTCCGGAATATTCACTGGAAGGACTGATGCTGAAGCTGAAGCTCCAATCCTTTGGCCACCTGATACGGAGAGCTGACTCATTAGAAAAGACCCTGATGCTGGGAAAGATTGAGGGCAGGAGGAGAAGGGGATGACAGAGGATGAGATGGTTGGATGGCATCACTGATTCAGTGAACATGAGTTTGAGCAAACTCTGGGAGATGGTGAAGGACAGAAAAGCCTGGCGTGGTACAGTCCATGGAGTCACAAAGAGTCGGATGTGACTAAGTGACTGAACAAGAACAACAAAGCTGCCTGCTAGGAGTGTACAGAATGGGATTAGAACCATCAGGAAACCCTGCACAGAGAGGCATTTAGCAAAACCCTGGTGTTTGGTGTACATCAAATCTCAGTTATTTCAGAGCAGGCTGGCCATGGGAATCCAGGGGGCTGCACAGGGGACAGGAAGCAGGGGAGGAGGTGCTGCTGTGGGTCTGGGGGACAGCTTGCCATCCCTAGATGGCTTCTCACCATCCTCTTGTTTTTCTTTTTGGGACCAAGGTTGTGGGATACAGGAGGGCAAGGAAAGGAAGGGTCTTGCTCAGCTTCATCACAGATGTCCTTGGGTGCCCTTCCCGAATGAGATCTATAGGAAATAGCTCTGCTGTTTTCTATAGAACTGATGGAAAAGTTAAACCATACGCTGGCTGGCTTCAGTAGAAGTGAAATGCCTAAGCCTGAACACAGTATTGAAGAAGTGTTAATATTTCAGCCTTTGGGCAAAGCCATGCTTGCTTCTGGGGAAACGGGAGTGTCCTGCCAGCTCATCTTGGCTCTAGAGAATGGCTCCTGTTGCCTGTGAATGCTGCTGCTTGTGACACAGTGGCAAGCTTTGGGAATGGAGAACGGCCACCCCCACCTGCTGGCTCCTGTGCTGGCCCTCCCTGTGCCACGTCGAGGACGCCTGGGCTCCTGCTGTGATTATTACCTCTCCATGATGTCAGCTCTGACTTGGCTGTTAAATGGGCCTCCCTTTCACAGGGGTTCATACAAAGGGGGCCTGTTGGGCTTCCTGAGCACCATTTCCTGCACCATTGCCTCAGCTGCTGGACATAAAAATGTTACGGTAATTGATCAGATGGGGACCCAAAATCACCCTCTTTGCTTGATGAGCTGCTGTATTACACTGGTGCTCTTTAGGATCTGAAATAAAATGAGTTTCTAAGTAATAAAATTCACTTGCATCACTGAAGAGGGGCCCACTGGTAACTACTTCCTGTAATAAAACCCATGCATCAGGCTTGACAAGTAGCACCAGGACTCTTTTGGGACAATGAAGACAAGCTACTGTCTGCAGACGATGGATGCAGTGGCCTGACAGGGGTGCTGAGCGCACACTGTGACTATGCCCCTCCCTCCTCTATTGGAGGTGAAGTCAGGGCCTCCCTGCGGCAGACACTTGGCTCCAGGCTCCTGGGTCCCTGTGTGACCTGAAATGGCAAAGTCTTCACACCTTGATCCTATACTTAGTGCTACTTCATCTGCTTCCAAGTTTATGTTCTCCTATGGGTCTGGGGTCCCCTGGGGACCTGTGCGACCCGTTTCCTGTGACACTTGGCTCCCTTTCATGCCAACACACACCCCTGGCTCCAGCCTTGCCCCTGAGAAAATTCCCACTGCCCAGGCTGGCCCCATGCTGAGACGGCCCTCTTTGCTCCAACCACCACCATGCTCCCCATTTCACAGTTTGGTCCTCACCCAGGTAAATGTACCATAGGGCCCATTCTCAGATGACATCATCTGCAGCCCACACAGCCCTCTCTCCTCCCCTGCTGACCACCTATGGGCACTGAATTCCCAGGACCCAGATGGCAGCTGCTTCACGGGTTTCAGCCCCGAGGCACAAGGAAACTGCGAGACTGCTGCTTCTTAGCTCTCTCGGGGACAACAGAGATGAGTCCCTCCACTTCCCCTTTCCCTCCCCAAGTTCTCTGGCCTTCCCCCCAGTCAGCTTCACCTTCCTGCTGCTGCACGTGATGTTCCAGGGAGGGACCTTCTTATCCTGGATCATAAGGTTTTTTTTAATCAACTCATGATTTTCTATCCCCATTTCCTCTTTTTAAAGCTGCCCAAAGCAACAGCATGTAGTAGAGTTGTAGGTTCAGATCATCCCCTGTGGGTTTGTAAGATCAGCTCTGCGCTGGGACTGGGCCGGGGCCCCACTCTGATTTCCCCACCCACACCTACCATCTATCCCTCCCCCGCAGCGCCTGGGCTCCCCCATGCTCTATGGTGCTGCACCATCTCGTCTTCAAGAACGTGATGACCCGTCATCAACAACATTTGGCCAACACACAGCCATGCTGCCTGCGCCCATCCTGACACATCAGTGTAGAAGGAGGTAGGTACCAAGAGCCAATCAGCCAAGGCGACTCATTACCCAGAGCAGCTCAGCCGGGGAATGCTGAAAATGTCCCCAAGCTACTGTTAACTGGTCAGGCAAATGCTTCAACACGGGGCCACACTGAAATACCATGGCCAATGCCACCCCACTGTCAGCTGGACATTACAAGTGGGTCCCATTTTTAGGGAAACCAGACAAACAAAATGGTAGCGTCTTAAAACCCAGGGTTCTGGTCATCTTCCAAGATGTAATTATGTGGGGCCTGGCTCTGTGTTTAATTAAGTGTTTATTTTAGTTGGTAATATACCCACATGGGAAAAGTCAAAAAGTACTGAAAATTTTCTTTTTTTTTTTTAACTTGGGTACCAGAGAAGGACATGACACGTGGCATATAATTTGCATAATCTCTTCTTGTCCACAACAGCAAGAATTCTGGCTGGGGGTTTGTTCCCTCCCTAAATCTGGGAGGTGGGTCCTCTTAGCTCACTTATCTCTAGGCTTTGGGGCTGGGCTTGGTCAAGCAGGGAACCAACTGTCATTGCCTTGCCCTTGACAGGCTCACAGGATGCTACTGGTCTTGCCCCACCTCTGCAAGATCCACAATTTCCCTGATTCATACTAGGATTGATAATTTTGTTAGGACACAATCCAGTGTCACAAGTTGGGATATTTATTTCCATGTGCATTACACGGAAAGAATATTTTCCCTTCCTTCAGTTAGAGAAGACATCTGTTCCAAAGCAAATCACAAGCAATACATTTAAAAACCCCTAATACCGGAAAGGGTTCAAGATAGTGGCTCAGCATCTCTTAATCCTCTTATTACACAGACAAGAGGAAGGCCAGGTCCTCACGAGTATCTCAGGGAGCTCTGTGCAGCACATCTTTCCATCTGCAGGAGATAGCAGCTTTGTGATCTTTTGATGGTTAGTGCCAAAACAGATTAGGCTTCCCTGGAATTCTGTCAGAACACGCAGGCTGCAGGGCAGTCGTGGTGAACGCCACCTCCTTCCATGCTGTTCATGATGCTAGAGGCACCAGAAAGCTCTACTGTAACCACAGGGGGCCACAATCCCTGGCATCTCACTTCTGTTTATGTAGCTGAGATTTGCAAATAACAGCAGGTAGCATTTACTGAGCACTTACTATGTGCCAGGCTCTGAATTTAGCCTCTTCTATGCATGATTTCATTCAGTCCTCAGAACAATCCCATAAGGTAGTCCTATTGTTATACCCACTTTATGGATGAGGCAATTGAGGGTTCCAAAGGTGAAGCCAACTGCCCAGGAAGGTGGCAGAGCCAGCCTTTGAATCAGAAAGTCTGAGCCTGTGTTCTTAATATGCCATGCTGCCTCATTATGTGCATATCTCTAGGCACTCTCAGTCTTTTTCAGGGTATTTACTTTGAAATGCTAGTGGTAAATAACCCACCTGCCAATGCAGGAGACATAAGAGATATGGGTTCGATCCCTGGGTCGGTTAGACCCCTTGGAGGAGGGCACAGTAACCCACTCCAGAATTCTTGCCTGGAGAATCCCTAGGACAGAAAAGCCTGGTGGGCTTCAGTCCACAGGGTCACACAGAGTCGGATATGACTAAAGCAACTTAGCACGCACACACTTTGAAACACAGAGCAGGAACCCTGTATAAGTTCACCAATGGGTTTTCTTTCCCAGAGTCAGAGGCTGGTGGCTTCTACACTGAACCATTGTATTTGTATCATTTAGTGAGGATTAAGAAGTATGCGCACACACACAGTTTCATGTTTCTTGTGATCCCAAGTTGGCCCTAAAAAACATATCCAAGTCTTGTTAGGCACCTTAAAAGCGTAAAACAAAATCGGCCAGCTTACTGAAAACGCCACTCCCGAGCACACAGTTCTCTGACATGTGTGCACACGCATCTTCGTGGCTCTGCACACGGTGCCACCTTCCAAAAGGCTGGCCCACGCCCGGGGGCACCTGCAACCCACACACACTGAGGGCAGCCTCCTGGGTGGCTGGGTCATCGGTGGTTACAGATACTCACGTTGATTTGCCACAGATCTTCCTCTGGTACCACTGCTTACAGTTGGTGAAGTACTTCTTGTTGGTACCAATGAGCTTCTGCACAGCACACACGTTGGGGCTGAAAACAAAAGCTGCAGTGTTAGCAAGACGGTCGGCATGTCACCCGCCTCCTCGTCCTTCCCACCCCATGAGCCCTCCTGGGTCGCTAGAACGTTCTAGATATGGAGAAGATACAGTCATTTCAGTCAGCTTGGGGGTACATTCTGGTCCTCGTGATCCAGACTTCCATCATCCCTCCCAAAAATATCCCCCCGAATTCAAAAACTGTCAAAGTATATGTCATACAGTGACATCATTGCATTTAAACATTCTTCTTTGACACTGACATTTAGTAAGTATAAATAAAAACATCTAAAAATTTTTAGGCTACATGTTATATGGGTGGAGAACACCAGCTTGAAAAGAAAGTGGTGTTTGCTAAGAACAGCAGCAGCTTTGAGAGAGGCCCCCAGACTTTCTTTGTACTCCCACTCCGCACTGAGCCCAAACATCCACAGGAGTTAACCTGGCCTCCCAGCAGGCATCACTGGTCCTGTGGTCCAGGCCCCAGCACTCCCCAGGCAGCTCCACCCACAGACATCCTCTGTGTCCCTAGGAAGCTGCCTGGCTCCCAAACACACCCTATCTGGGGTGCCCACCTTGGAAACTAGCGGGCATGGCCAAGTCAGCTGCTGTCAGGACCTTGGAAGGAGACGGTCACTCACTGAACTAAGTTGTTTATTACTTGGGCCCCAGTTTGCATCCCACTCCCCCCAAAAAGCCCTCTTTTGATGTCCCAGGTGATACTCTTCTGTCCACTGCTGACCTGTGTGTGATACAGCCCTTGTTTGATGCTGGGTACGAACACAACCCAAAACTAATCAGGGTGTGTGTGTCCTCTCTTCAGCTACCCTCCAAAGAACCCTGAGGGCAGGTGTTCTGATTTGTTGCTTCTTTTATATTCTAGGTGGGGTGAAGCACCAGATTGGATGCAGAGGAACTTGGAATAGCCTTGTCAAAAACACTGCTCCCAGGACTTCCCTAGTGGCTCAGTGGGTAAGAATCTACCTGCCAATGCAAGGGACATGGGTTCAATCCCTGTACAGGAAGATTCCAACATGACATGGAGGAGCAGCTGGGTCCATGTGCCACAACTACTGAGCCTGGCTTTAGAGCCCTCGAGCCACAGCTGAGCCCGCATGCTGCAACTACTGAAGCATGCAAGCTCTAGGGCCCATGAGTCACAACTACTGAAGCCAGCAACTTGCAGCTAAGCCTGCCTGCTGCAGCTACTGAAGCCTGTGTGCCTAGAGCCTGAGCTCCGCAACAGGAGAAAGCACCACAGTGAGAAGCCCATGCACCGCGACTAGGCACCGCGCCCCCTGTTTGCAGCTACAGAAAGCCTGCGTGCAGCAACGAAGGCCAGAGAACTTCAGGTATATCAATTCTAAATACCAATTCCTCTGATACTTTAAATATAATCAAGAGCCATCATTTGAGATGCATGGTCTTTTCCAGGAACTTGGTCAACTCTCAAATACTCAGAGTCAGCTTATTGGGTGGGAGGGAGGGCACACGGACCCTTTAATCCTCTGCCCTGTCTCTTCCGCCATATGGATGTCACGTCTTGTCCAGTCTGTGGTTCACCCCAGGCAAAGCTGAGTGGGCCAAGGAGGCATAGCAAATATTTGTGAGTTACTGTAGGGACCTGAGGGCAAGAGAAGCTGAGGCTGGAGAGGAAACCTCAAGCCAAGGGGGAGGACAGCTCCTACCCACTTACTCCCAGCTGGATCTGACCAAATGCCCACAGCCTCCAGGGGATTTTTACAGAAGACCCCTTGTTTCTCAGTTCGCTGCCTGGTATTCACAGCTTACAGCAGTCCCCAAATAACCCTGCGAGAGTCCCCGCTGGCCACACTCCAGCTGGAGGTACTGTTTATTTCTGTACAATTTCAGAAGTTCTATGTGACCAAGCAGGAAATAATTACTGTCGATGAATTCTCCGCAACTCTCCGTAGGCGTTTGGCGAACCTTCAGAGTCTCTGGTGGATGTGGTTCCAACATTCCTCTGTAGACTGTTTCCACTGCTCCTGTCCTCTGAGACAGGAGCGGAGGCTGGGGGTCCCTGTGACCCACTCCCTCTCACATCAGGGTGGGAGGGGTGGACTGTGTACACAGGAAATTTACACTGAAGTTTAATTGACATGAGCACCCCGTTTCTGGGCCTTCTGCCTCACGCACAACAGCTCTGCTATTCAACTTGGATTTGAAACCAAGTGCTTCAGAAAATGCAGTCCAGTTCTGGTTGCTGACATTTGGAAGTGTGACTGCATTTTTACTTCTCTTTCAGTATTGTTGTTTTCCTTCTCTATAGCAACATAGATAACAACCGGGAGTCGAGAGACAGCATCACAGTCGCTACTCTCCCAATAACTTTCTGTCTCTGGACTAAGTGACTCCACGTCACTAAGCCACAGTTTCTCTATCTGTAAAACGGGAACAACTACCCCAGAGCTCACTGTGTTGTGGTGAAGATGAAAGTAAAAGTGGTGATGGATAAAGGATGAGCATGCTTGCTAAGTCACTTCAGTCATGTCTGACTCTTTGTGACCCCATGGACTATAGCCTGCCAGGCTCCTGTCTCCATGGGATTCTCCAGGCAAGAATAGGAGTGGGTTGCCATGCCCTTCTCCAGGGGATCTTCCCAACCCAGGAATCGAACCCACATTTCTTATGTCTGCTGCATTGGCAGTCAGGTTCTTTACCGCTTGTGCCACCTGGGAGCCAAATGGTGAGCAGGTCTCACTTGTTATTTCTTCCTTCACGTCTTGTGAAGCACACACACTACATTTCCTTAACAAAAGAGCTTCCCTTTCCCTTCCCACCAGTTCTTATTTTGAAAGAGGGCTGGAGTTTGAACAAGGCTATCCATTTTGCACAGGGTACCACCCCCATGGGCTAAGCCAGGCAGCCTGTGAGTTTTCAGGGACCGTTAGATCAGAGTAAACGCAACTGCATCTGCAACCGTTTGTCACAGTCCACCTGCCCGTGTGTGCAGACTTTACTGCGGGGAGGGTGCACACCTGGGACTGCTTAGCCCATCCTGCCCATCACAGACCACTAGAGGCTTTTCCAGTTGCCCTGCAAGATGATTAGCCTGCAGGGTGGGGGGAGGGAGGGAAGGGAGGAAGTTGATCTAATAGCTGAAACTTATAATAAAGAGTATTTGCATTAAAAAAACAAACAAACAACTATTTTCCAACTGGTCTGTGGCTTTTCTGGGCTTCAAAGGGAAGGAGGTTTGTTACAGGGGTGGTTCCTGCTGGAGACCCATCAACACCTTTGGGAAGCTTCACTGTGGAGTGCCGGGAGCCACCATCCTAGGTGACAGAAAATGCTATGGATGCCTTTTCCTGACTGAGTGCCTAAGAAGATAGAGAGGGAACAGAAACCTCCCAGGAGGGGCTGTGGCACTCAAACAGGATATAGTCCATTGGTAGGAAAGGCAGAAGGACAGTGAGCTGGGCAGAGACAGTGAACATGCCAGCGGCTCACATTCTGACTTGATGCTCGTCCCCTCCTTGTCTCTCTGCCCTGCCGCCCTCACCTTTCTGTACCCAGCAGGAGTCAAAGGTGAGCCTCTCACTTCCTGAAAGACCCTGGGACATCCCACCCCCGACCCCAGGCTCTCCTCTCTCCTGCAGGGTGTGAGGCTGAAGCATGGCCTGAATGGCTTTCACTCTGCAGAGGGGCCAGACTCACTACCAACAAAGTCCCCTCCCCATAGCCCTGGCCATCTGAAAGGCCAAGTAAGACCACAGGCACACACAGGCAGAGGAACAAGGACACTGCTCCCAACAAGGGGCCACTTCTAAGGGCAGGGAGTCAAGGCTTTGTAGAGCCCTATGGAGTCAACTCCAATCACTTCCAACAGTGAGTTCTGATCTAAGTACGGATCTGCCCAGTCAAAGGGTGATCTGGGCACGAACTGTGAGCAAATGCCAGACCCAAGGGCACTTGGGCTGTGAAACAACTCTATCCACATATGCGCTAAGTCGCTGCAGTTGTGTGACCCCGTAAACTGTAGCCCACCAGGTTCCTCTGTCCATGGGATTTTCTAGGCAAGGACACTGGAGTGGCATGCCATTTCCTTCCTATCTGCATATGTGTGTGTTAGTTGCTTAGTCGTGTCCGACTCGGCAACCCATAGACTGTAGCCCACCAGGCCCCGCCGTCCATGGGATTCTCCAAGCAAGAACACTGGAGTGGGTTGCCATTTCCTTCTCCAAAAGGAACTATGGAAAGAAAGAAAGTGAAGTCGCTCAGTCATGTTTGACTCTTTGCAACCCTATGGACTGTAGCCTACCAGGCTCCTCCATCCATGGAATTTTGCAGGCAAGAGTACTGGAGTGGGTTGCCATTTCCTTCTCCACCTATCCACATACAGTTCTATCTAATTGTCACAGAAGAGTTGGTGTGCCCAGGTAGGCAGCAAACCCTGGCTATATGTCAAGCAGGATGGTTGAGTTTGGGATATAGAAACAAGCCCACCTCTGCCTGGGTCTGGGCCAGGGTCTTTACCAGGTCAGACCTGCTGCCTGGGTTTGCCCCTGGAAAACCAACACATCTTCAGTGTCTCAAAGGAATATCTGCAATGATAATGTCCCAAATTTACAAACTCAGCCAGTGTTTTAAGAGTGGTTCCAATCCCAGCTCCCATACATACTGCGGGACCGTGAGGAACTGATGTGTCCGCTCCAGACTCAGTTTCCCCATCTGTACAGTGTGTGTGACCCCCAGCACATTCTCCTGTCTTTGTCCAGCAGGGGAGCAGATGCTGCCCCTGCTGTGCCTGGAGGGCCCCGTCTGGTGCCAGGTGGTGGGTTTAGGGCCTGGTGGCCTCAGATGCTGAGCTTGTGTGGTCCCAGTATCACATATGAAGGTGCTGGACAGGGACCTGGCTGGACTGGAACCCGTGCCCTGCAGGCTGGGCTCCCTGCCTGCCCTGGCCACCTTCCCACGGTGATTCTGCACAGACAGCCGCCAACTCCTATCTGCCTGGAGAAGCTCAAAGCCCGGGATCCGGCTCACGCTCTCGGCCTGAGTGGAGGTCCCAGGTCAGCTCTTCCAGGCGCTTCCTCCACACAGAGCCTCCTGCTGACTTTCCTCCACCCTCCCCACTTCCCTCCCTCCATCTCCTGCAGGGCTGGTCCCTCCAACCGTCCCACGCAGCGGCCTGCTTTTGATTCGGGCTTTGTCCCGTACGCCCCCAGCTCGCTCCGACGGTCCCCCCGACGCCCGGTCCCTTCGATCCCCTCTGGGCGCCTGCTTACCCATGCTGCCGGCCCCGGAGGCGGCTGTGCTGCAGCACTAGCTGGTAGGGCGACCTGGCGGGGCCCGCCGGGGTGGCAGCGGGGCCCAGGGCCAGCGCCAGAGCGAGGGGCAACAGCCGCCCGAGGAGCGCCATGGAGAGAGAGGTCGCGCAGAACCGACGGGCAGGCGAGTGGTGGGGGAGTGCGAGCGCCGCTGCGGCCGCCGGCAGGTTAAGTAAGCGGAGCGCAGGGAGCCGCCCGAGGGGAGGGGCGGGGAGCCGGAGGCGGGCGGGCTGCGGGCTCCCCACGCCCCCGCCTCCCTGCCGCCCCGCCCACTCCCCCTGGGCGCCCGACCGTTCCCTTCCAGCCCCTCTTTCCCTTGTTCCCCGGCGTTCCCCAACGGGTTCCCCGGCACCCAGGACTGCAGGGCCTACTACTTCACTCCCTCCTCGAGGTCTGTGAGGTCCTGAGCTCAAAGATGCCTCACGGTCTCAGGTCATGCTGATTTCCCCAATAGTCTATCCAGCACATCTGTTTCTGCATTCCACAAGCACCCCTACTCTCCCCCAGGCCTGCTAACTTTAAGATGGATAAGGAGTAAGCCTTATGACTGACAGAAGCCAAAACAGAACAAAAAGACAGGTTTTGTTAGACGCCAACTGGGAACTGTGGGGGGGGGGCGGGAATGCCACTTTAGTACACACTCATTGTTTGTTTTATTAGACATCTGTATAGCTCTACATGCCAGAAAGATGCTGCAAAGAGATAGCAAAGATTTTTGTCCTGGAGGAGCTCAGAGAAAGTAAATAGTCACCTGGGAGGAGGTAATTCACTCAAGCACCTATTAATCACCCACCAATTATCTGGCACTGCTAGCCCCAGGAGACAAAGATGGATGAGTGAATGAGATCCAGGTTCTTTTCTTAAAAAGTTCACAGTTGGGAGACCTGTGGGCCAGTCAACAAAGTACTCTGGAGAGGGGCATCTGGGGCCTTGGGTGGAGGGGCAGGAAGTGACACCCGTTCCCTCTCTCAGCTGGAGTGATAAGGAACCAGGCAAAATGGGGACATTCTGGGTTCTCAAGGTGTCCTGTTGGCTGAAGCATGGGAAGTCAGAGATAGAGAGATGGGAAGGCATGGCACAGGATGCAGACCTGAGCTCAGAGTCCTGCAGGGGTGATAGAGGAACAGGTCAGTGTCGGGAGCAGGCTAGGAGAGGATGACATAAAATAAGGCAGGAGGTGGAGGGTGGGCATGAAGAGGGTAGCACGCTGAGGTGTGTCTAGGAGGTACCAGCCTTGGCAGAACTTGGAGGCTGTACCCAGGGAGTGTGGGAGGAGGAGGACTCACAGATGACTAAGGTGCTGTTGGCAGGGGCATCTTGGTGGCTGGTGGTATCCTTCTTAAAATGAGAGATATGGAGGGGGGCATAGATTCACCAGGAGAAGGTAAGCGGTTCTGGCCACACTGAGTTTAAGTGCTTGTGGTTCATCCAGGTGTCCTGTGGGCAGCCGGATATAAAGATCTGGGGCTGGAGTGAGGGTTTGGGGGTGGAGATCCAGACGTGGGAGTCCTCCTCAGCTACAGGCAGCTGAAACCGTGGGAGTGGGTGGATCCTCTGGGTAGGCATGTGGAGCAAGAGGTGGGTGATGACAGGTGATGGAGGGGAGGCAAGGCAGAGAGCAGCCAGCAAGGAGGCGAAGGAGTGCTGACAGAGAGCCCCAGAAAGAGGGGGCTGTGAGCAGTGAGAACCGCTGAATGCCAGAGAGAGCTGAAGGTGGCTGCTGTGAGGCAGACAGGCCCTGGGGACTTGACTGTGGGGAGCAGGAGGAACAAAGCCAGATGATGGTGGTTTGATGGAGTGATGGGGTTGTGGAGAGTGTGGACGACTCTTCCAAGAAGATGGTGTGAGAAAGGAAGGGGAGAGTCAGGGTGGAAGACAGGGGACACCGTCCATAGAGGCTTGGACATGTTAGGACGTTGATGGAAAGGAGGGATAAAGGAGGGGGTCAAAGCAATGGAAAAATAAAGAGAGATAATCAGAGTGGGGAGAAGGGAAGCAAGGAGGGGTCTGGAGCAGAGCAGTTTGGGGCTGGAGGAGGGGCAGAATACAGAGGGAGTAAAAGCTATGGAGGGCCTGACTTGGGGGGATGGTAGAAGGAGCGAAGAGGATGGGTCAGGTTTCAGGGCAATTACAGTGGGTAGCACTGACTAGACTGAGAAAGCCTAGGGCAAGGAGGGGAAAGGGGGAGTCAGGGACAACACAAGGTCTCTAGCTGGGATGATCAGATGCAGGACAGGCACCCAAGGGAAAAGGCACACTAGACTAGCTGCCTGGAGGAGCGAGGTGGGTCTCCAGGCGTGTTCACATGTCCTTGACAGGCCACCCCAAGGGAGATGTCCAGGCACGAGCTGTCTTCAAAGGTCTCGAGTTCAGAAGAGGGGTGAGTGCTGGGGATGCAGGTTGGAGTCACCACCCTAGCAGGTGGTGGCTGAAGTCCCAGACTTGGGCAGGTTCCCTTGAGCACGTGTGTGGGAGAAGAGGAGGAGGAGATGGCAGGCCCTGGGGAGCACCCACCTGGAGAGATTGAGGGGAAACAGAGTCGAAACCCTGACAAGATGGAGGCCCAGGGAGACCCTGAGAGGCCACCGGAGAGGAGGCTTTCAGAGTCCAAGCTGGACCCGGTCACTGAGCGGTTCCGAGGCTGTGGTTGGTGCTCAGGAAACTAAAGACCAAGAGACTATGGAATGTTTTCTGGAACATTCTAATTCCAGCTTGTATCTTCCTCCTTGAAGACTAGGAGATGTTCTGGGGTGGTTTTGACCTTGGAGAGAACCAGGTCCTTTCCTGATATTCTCCCTCTTTCCTCCCCTCCCCATCTCCCCCGGAGGGAGGGCTGGGACAGTCCCTCCCCTGGCCACCTATGGAGGCTGCTCTCTGGCTGGGACTTTCACCACTTTGGGGCAGACGCTCCCTTTGCTTGTCTCTGTTCAGACAGGCTCATTCTGCTGGCTGATGAGGACTGTCAAATGCATTCTTCAGTCTGCAATGAGGGGACTTCCCTGGAAACAACTTTCTGAGGGAGCAGGATGTCTCTCTGGTGGCCTTCAGTTCAGCCTCCAGGCGCCCAGGATTTAGCTCCACTTTATCTATGAGTCCTTTTCCTCATTGTGGGGTTTATCATCATTTGCTGTTTTTCTGGAGCCTCACAAAGCAAAGCCAGGGATAGGAAAAGCTGTTTTGATGATTTCCACATCAAAAATCCTATCTGCTGACTTTGTTCTCTGACAGTGATCTAATCGTGCAAAGAAAGAGCGACTTTACAATGACTCCTCAGTGAGTCAAGGTGGATGGCTGTTAAGATCATAAGCTGGGAAGTCGGGCTGAGGTCTAAGAACACAGCAGCCCCCACAAATAGTCTAGTCAGAGCTGCTGTGAAAGAACTCCTTTATAAAATCGAGGTGATCGTGACCAGGGTAAGGAAAGAAAGGAAGCTTTGGGGAAGGATACACGCTGAGGAAGCAGCCTTTGGCAACTTTGCTTGATGGTTTTGTTTCAGCTTGGGTCCCCCTGTCAGGGTCCATCAAGTAGACTGCCAGCCTTGCCTGAGTGATGGCATTGGTAAAACAAAGTTGCCAAGTATAGGCTCTGGAGGCAAAGGACCAAATCCTAGTCCTCCTACTTACAGGCTGTGTGGCCTCAGGAAAGTTGTTCAACCCTTCTGAGCCTCAACTGCTAGTTTTCTCATAGAATTGATATTAAAACCTACCTCACAGGACTCTAGGGTAGATTACATGATATAATTCAAGTAAAGTGGCCAACAGATAGGAGTCGCTTACCTCTTCCACTAACTGCACTATTTAACAAAGATCACTGAGATGATATGACAGGTTAGCAGCCCCAGAAGTGTAATTGTCTGAAAATAATCATTTAAATGAAAGCAAAACATTTCTCTGTTTTAACATGACTGTTTGGCATAGGACATTGGGAAGAGCTCTAAGAGGTTCAAGCTTGGGCTTGATGTCTCCCCTGAGGATGGAGCACTGGCGGCAGCACTGTTTTAGGAAAGATGCCCCTGTGTGTAAAAGCCTGGGAGCCGAGCCTTCCCCAGCCCAGCTCTCCCTCTAGCAAGATTTACAGGCTTCAGGGCAAGTCAGGTAATCTTGCTGTAAAACCTCCCTCATCTGTAAAACTAACATTCGATGACTTGAGTTTTTCCACAAGCTCAGGAAAGAGATTACAGTCATACTTCATTTACTGTTTAGATGTTAAAAAAAAAAAAAATTCCACCTCTGCATCCCACCACTCACCCCCCTCCAAAACCAGAAAATGCAGAACCCTGTCTGTGAACATAAACACTGGCAAGTGGCTTTTTCCACCAGAGAAGACTGCTTCTGGGGGTTGTTTTTCCATAGGAAAAATGGCTGTTGAGGGAAGGAACAGGGGTCCCCCATCTCAGATGGCTTGCCACCAACCAGGGCTAGCCCCGCTCACTTTTCATTTAGGAAAGGTTTCCCTTCTCTTTCCATGTTAGACCAACTAAAGAGAAAGAGAGTCTTGTCTGGAACAATAATTACTAGACTTTTTCAGACACTTTATAAATATGACTCCTTTCTCGTCTTGTGGCTCATACGAGATCACCATGAACAGTTTAGTTTTTGAAAATAACCCTGTTGTGCTTGACAACAGGGCTTCAACCTCAAGATGAGTGAGTAGTTCCAGCAAGTTCTCCACAAAGGAAATGCAGAAAGAAATTGCTTCTGGGTCTGAGGGCAGGACAGCTGGCATTTGCAGCCTGACCGACTTCAGGCCTCCCTTGTGCCATCCTCCCCAAAGTTGTGGGTGATGTTGGGCATCAGTGAAGATATATGACATGGTTGAAATAATTTCCAGAGGACACTCAGCCTTTCTAACCTGCCACCATGTAGTAAATTAGAGAGTTCTTACAATTCAGTTCCCTACTACTTGCCAGGGAGAAAGAAAAATGAGTTTTGGCACAAGATATCGAATTTTTAAGAGTAGTTAGATTAAAATTTGGGGGACATTTTCCATTCATTGCACAACATACAGCACATAGAATGTTACTTTACACACTGCAATTATTCTATTCAGCTAACAAACAAATACAAGAAATATCCCTGCTTATTAAAATTAAGGAATGATTATAGGGGATTCAGATTTGGCTTTTCAAGGATTTTCCATAACCTTGCCACTCACTGTGATTTGCAAACAGGAGCATCAGTGGCAACCTGGAACTTATTAGTAACGCGGAATCTTAGACACTGCCTCCTGTCGCCCCCACTAAATCAGACCCTGCATTTTAAATGGGCTACCCTGGTAGATCAGACAGTAAAGAATTTGCCTGCAATGCAGAAGACCTGGGTTCGATCCCTGGGTTGGAAAGATCCCCTGGAGAAGGGAATGGCTACCCACTCCAGTATTCTTACCTGGAGAATCCCCGTGGACAGAGGAGCATGATGAGTTATATAGTCCATGGAGTCACAAAGAGTTGCTAAGCCATCTGTGTGCACTTCAACGTTTGAGAAGCACAGGCCTACAGGTTTCAGCTAAATAGCTAAAGCTCAGATGAGTTTAAAATAGGATTCAATTTATGTAAAACTTTTTAAGAAATATAGCCATTGACCAAAAAAAAAAAATCTGAAAATTTGTACCAGTGATCACATTGGAAATCTCTGTTCTCACAGAAGCCCGGCTCACTCTGTGAATGGCAGTCAAGACGCCTGGGGGACTGGCAAGTGGCTTTTTCTCTAGGTCCAGCTCCGGGTGCTTTGTGGTTTCCACACACTGACCTGGGAAAGGAAACTGTTCAGTCCAGGTCACCTTCAATTCATCTCCCCTTTCAAAGTCTGCAAAAAGGGCATGTGTGAGCTACAGGTTTATAACAGTAAGAACTTAAAATAAACCTGCAGTTTCAGGCTCTACAATCGATGGAGACAGAACCACTGTCATAGCCCTAAAATGGCATTAGGTGCCCTGATGTTTACTTTCCTCAATGACTTGCTATTTTTCACAACTTCTCTAAACACTGGCTTACTTAATCAGGGCTTGCCAAGTGCTACTTGCTGGCCAGAACCCAACTTTATTTTCCAGGAAAATTGATTTTTCACAAGAGAGTTGCATTGATTTGGCTCATCTAAAATATCTTAAGAAAGAAGAATTCAGAGGCACTTTTGAGGTTGCTTCAATTGCCTGACCTCAGATACTTTCATGGAGTGATGCCCACTCTAGGGAACTGACCAGATGCTTGTTGACTTGAGAAGCAAAGCTTACCCATGCCTTTCCTCTGCTCCCCTCAAGTTTTCCGGCATGGAGGGCAAAGGCTTCAGAGAAGCAACACCTTCCCAAGTTCAATAATCCTCATACCTCCTCTGTTCAGCTCCTTTCCATTTCTTTCTTCTTGCTAGTGGCAGCGCCGAAGGTTGGAAAGCTTGCCTCCAGTTTTGCCTCTCCCCCACCCCCTGCCCCTTAACCCCCACGTGCAGCTGGTCACCAAAACCCTTTCCAAATCACTCCTAGATGTTTCTGTTCCCCCACTGAGCACTCAAATCCCCAGCTCCCCAAGGCCTCACCTCTCACCACCAGCAGCCCCCAGCCAGTATCTGTGATATCAGCCGCCACCCCTCCTCTGACCCCCAGCCATCCATCTATCCCAACACTGCTGTCTCATCTTTCCCAAACACCACTTCCACAAAAACACTGCTTTCCATGGACACTCCCAAAGGTTTCTGTTGTTTATGAGAGAAAATCCAGACTCCTCTATTTTCTTTTTTTTTTAAATGAACATCTTTCTTCTCCTGATTTAAACAGAAATACACGCATATTAAACAAAGCTTAGAATATGCTGAAAAGGCTACATGAGAGCATAAACTTGATCTACCCATAATCCCTACACCAAAACATTTCCCATGTGTTGCCCTCCCTCTGTTGTGCCTGGCCTCTAAATCCTCGGTAGAATTCCTCTTTGTCATCCATCTTGCCTGCTCTCTCCTGCGTCCCAGGGTCAGCTCTGGCTCCTGCAGAGCACATGATTCCTACAGCCTCCCCACACACAGCTCACACAACCCCTTTCTACATCCTCTGTGCAAAGCCCTGGGCTCCTCTTTTACTGTACTTACCCATATAATACTCCCCCTTCTAAACCAGCTTTGTTACTGTGAAGCTGTGTGTCCTTAGGCAAACTCCTTAACCTTTCTGGGCTACTGTTCTTTCATCTGGTTGCCTTTCCATGACTTTCCCACTTCACAGAGACTCTCCTTTGCCAGGTCCAATACCTCTAGCTTTTAGCCCTTGGGTCTGCCATCAAAAGTTGGCACATGCATTTACATCTGTGCTTCTTTTATAACCTCATTATAACTCAGCAAGGAGCCCAGTTAACATTTACAGATTCATTAAATTTGTGTTTTGAAAGGTCTAGCCTAAATCCCTGCTGGTACAATTCACACCTCTTCTAGTGGATTCTAGACAGAAACTAGCATTGCCTTAGGTGCCTTCTCCACCCCACACCCTGGGCTAGACTGACTTGTGTGGCCCTCTGGGTCAGGCAGAGACTCGATGGGCCTTAAACAATGTTGGTCCCGGGCCATCTCCCCACCTTCCCTAGCCAGGTGTTCAGTTCCCTAGCAGTAAGGCATCAGCGTCTCTGGGGCTGGTGCGCCCCAGTTCACGGAACGTTCCCCCATGTCAGTTGACAAGAAAGCCTCCGCTTCCTCAGCTGCAGAGTTGCGCCCGCATCAGAGGGCAGAAAGAGGAAGCTGCTGGCTCTGAGGCAGCCATTCTGAGAGCTGCATTGAAAGTGCCTAAGAAACTGCTCCTAACCTGACACCACCCGGCCCCCACCAAAAAACCCAGACATTCGAATCCACGGTACAGAAGGCAATCTGTGCAGGCTGGGCAGCTTGTGAGGTGACAGCCACACAATTCAGACTGCTGGTTTTAACATTTTGGAACAAACACACTCTCCTTTACCCTGGAATGAAAGGACAAAATTACACCCCGTACATATGTCCCATGATAGAGACCTCAACTCCTTTGCACCCTCTGTCCACGCTCACCCAGCAGGCAGGGTCTAGGCCCTCTAACAGGACAGGCCCAAGGGCACGCCTTTCAGCGAGTGCCAACACTTCTTCCCCAGCCCCTTTCATCATTTTCCTCCTCATTCTTTCATTCAGAGGGCTCCTGATATTTCACCGACATGAATGGGGTGTGTGCTAAAAGGAGGCACGTTAAGGGGCTTGGATGTCTATTTGTAAGGACAGCAAAAGCAGAGAGATCTCTGGCTCTGAGCTCCCCCCAGGTAAGGCTCTGTCTAGGAATGTCTGTGAGCTTGACAGTGATGCAGAGAAGCAATCAGAGAGGAAAGTGGGCACGTGCCTACAGGCACACACAGAATCTGAGCTGAGAGCTTACCAATGGCAGGTGTTCTTCTAAGTACTTTCCATTAAATCATTCCATTCTGAAAATAATCCTGTGGGTTGGGTATCATTATTTTTCCTGTTACAGATGAGGAAGGCAAGGCCAGGAGAGATGAGGCAACTTGCCAGAGCAGTGAGAAAGACAGTAAGCAGAAGACAGGGTTTAAGTGGAAACAACCCAGCTCCCAGCACCTGCCCCATCCGTATCACTGCATTATGCCCCTCTCCAGGTAGTGTAGTTGTACATTTTTGGAAAACCCTGGAACCTTCTGTCCCTTGCACAGATATTCATTGAGCAAACCCCTGCAAATCTCCAGAAGCTGCTCTGGAGGAGGAGGCAGCCTTGGTGAGGGAAGCAGTGGGCACAGACACGCCTCACTCTCCTAGACAGGCAGGGGAGCCGAGCTGCTGGATCCCTGACTTATTTTCACCAGGAAGTCAGTATTCCTTGGAACAGATCAGCTAGAGTTATTTAGTAATCCTTAACAATCTTGCCACGGTCACTCCCAGCCTGCAAAAACAGTCCTCTGCATCTACCGCTCCGTGAATCTGAGGGGCCAGTGCTTCTCAGGCACAGAGGAGGGAAGGATGGGGAGCCCAGCTACTGATGTTCTGGCAGCCTTGACTTTCAGCTCCTACAAATCATCCAGTTGCAGGGTCACCCTGTGATGAAGTCTCTAGGATTCGAGTTAAACAGATAACAAATGCTCCTCAGCTAGCCTCAGCAACAGGGGAAATTTTTCCTTGAATGTATGGGAAGCGCAGCCCCGTCTTATCCCAAAGATACCCGAGGGAGCCTGCAGCACTGACCCTGGTCCCTTCAGCCACACCCCATTCAGGTCTCCTCTGGGCTCCAAGGGCTTATTTATGCTCTCAGCTCACATAGGAGTCTTAAACCTACTGCAGCAGGAGCTGGCAAGTTCCCACCATTCTGCCTTAACTATCTAGATCTCTCTTACAGCCTTCTATGCCTCCACAGAGACCTCTGTCTGACTCTGGTGGACAAGACGAGTCATTTTCTTTACCTTTAAATTTTTTTTTTTTTTTTTGGACTATGAACTCTTTTTGTTGCAGAGTGCAGACTCCAGAGCACATGGGCTCAGTAGCTGTGTCTCTCGGGCTTAGTTGCCCTGAGGCACGTGGGATCTTAGTTCCCTGACCAGGGATTGAACCCAAGTCCCGCACACTGGAAGGCAGGTTCTTTGTTTTTCTTTTACATTGAGTATAGCCAATTAACAACGTTGTGATAGTTTCGGGTGAACAGCGAAATGACTCAACTATACATATGGAAGGTGATTCTTAAGCAATGGACCACCAGGGAAGCCCCCACTGGTCAATTTCTTTCCTAATGTATTTCACTTTGGTGATGGACTAATGTGGACTAAGGTGTCATTGTTTCTCTTAAAGCACCCTGAAAGTGTGTAAAATAAGAAGTGAAAGGTAATTTTCTTTTGGTAATTTGGCACAACTCCATGTGACAACACTTTGGCAAGGCACATTAAAAAAACACTTTCCTTTTATTCCCTTTTAAATTACTGATCAAATATTAATTATCTGCACCCAAGAAACTAGACAAATGGTATGGTCGCTTTAATTATTGTAACATTTAATATAACAAAATCCCAGGATGACAAAAGAATTAAAATGACCCCCAGGCTCTGTAGAAAAGATTTGCCTACATTAATTAGCACATTTCCAAAGTCACATTTGAACTACAGTGTGAGTTAGTCCTACTGGTTTACAACATATAGAAAAATACCTCTGACAATGTACGGACAACCAAATCGCTCTAAGACAGTGGTTCTGGACATAGTCTACAAATACTCCCTAAACTCACGCTATGAGCTCGGCATGGATGAGTCAGGCATTCATTCTCTAAACACGAGGCACTCAGTCTGGTCGGGGAGCCAGGCGCACATACAATGAAATAAGTGCTTAATACATGGCTCTATATGGAAGGAACTTCAAAGGGAAGTACCCAACCACACGGCGGGGGGAGGGGTGCAGATGGCAGAAGGGGAGGGGGGAGTGGAGGGCGGGAGGGGTGGCAGGGGATCGGAGATTCTTCCCAGAAGAGGTGATTCATCATCTGGTTGAAACAGAGGCCAAGTCAGCAAGGTGGACTGCAACTCATCAAACCAGAAACCGGAGACGGCGTTAGTACAAGAGACATACTTGCTGGTCTGAGTTTCTGGTTCTCGTTAGGGCTTTCCAGGTCCCGAGACAGAAGAGCCTGAAAGAATTGCTTTTCTGTGGGCCCATTCTTAGTGGCCAAGAAAAATGCCATCTTGATTATTCTATTTAAGCTCATCCTGGGGTTTTTTTCCTCCGTTACTGAGAAATTGACTAAATATCCTAAGGCTTAATGTTTGGTCCCCCTCAAAAACAGACCCAGGTCTTCTTTGTGAGCCCTTTTCACATTTCAAAACCGATAAACACAGGAGTGGGCCCCTAGGCCTTTTGGGCTCTATTTCACCTCCAGGGCACCATCAGCAACGAAGGGCACTGGTGAGTGCAAACATGTTCAGGCTCCTTCCAAACCTTCTACTTGCTTACATTTTAAAGGAAGTGGGGTGGGACGGAGGGCAGGGCAAGAAGTGTGGATCTTTGAGTGTGTCTTTGTGATGTGCAAACAGCGGGCTGTGTGTGTCCAGACCCATGAGGTACGAATCCTATGGAGTCCTTGAGACAGATGTGGCCTAGTTGTGCCTAGTTGGGGAGAGGGACACCAGGCTTAAGACAGAGTTTATAAAGGCTTGGCTTGTTGACTGAAGTCCAACACAACACGCAACTTCAAAAACATTTTTATTTAGATACAAAGTTCATCCAAGACCCCATAAAAAGACCTTGGCCTGTTTTCATAGAGTATGGAGACAGTCGTGGCCTCTTTTTAACTTTGGTTCCTATAATTTATACTGGGGACCCAAGCTAATCATTCCAAACCAGTAAATTAATAAATAGAGCAGTAAAAAGGAAGACTGCAGGGTCATGAGGCCCGGGCTTTCATGCTTCTTCTTTCTTCGTAACTGTTTCCAGATGTGGGGGCTGGCATAGTGTCAGCTCGGTGACAGTAACTAATGAAAGTCCTTCCTCCCCATCTCACAGCAGGCAGCTACTGGTCCCGGCAAAATGGCCTATTAATGTTTTCCTTTCAGAGGATTTGCTGGGCTGGAAGCATGGCCCTTGCAGGGTGTTTAGTGGGCACAGATCATGGAGTTTATTCCCGTCAAACATGAGAACCTCAGGGCAAGGCATCTCTTGAAAGAACTGCATCCTAATCACAGCACCCCAAACGATGGAGAAAGATGGGAGCTGGATTTGGGACAAACATCTCATCACTAGGGAAATTGCACGTGTGTAGTCATTAGCTCAGGACCCTTTCCTTACCACTGATGAAATGTTTCCTCTGTAGCTCCTGAGAGGAGAGGTAAGAAAGCAGGCTTGCTCCTGACTTCAGGGTGCTTACAGTCTGAGGCAAGGGCTTAGGTGGTACTAGTGGTAAAGAACGCACCTGCCAATGCAGGAGATGTAGAGAGATGCAGGTTTGATTCCTGGGTCTGGAAGATCCCCTGGAGGAGGGCATGGTATCCCACTCCAGTGTTCTTGCCTGGAGAATCCCATGGACAGAGGAGCCTGGTGGACTATAGTCTATGGGGTTGCAAAGAGTTGGACATGACTGAAGTGACTTAGCACGCAGCATGCACACACCATGAAACTAGTCAGAAGTGACTAGGCCAGTTGAGATTTATCAGGGAGGACATCCTATGGAGCATGCTCATGGAAGGACTCATAATGGACAGCTGGGTCTCTTTCAGCAGCAGTAAGAGGTCTTCTTAGGAAATGGCAGGTTCTGGTGTAGTCCAAGTGGGCAGTCTCCACTATGGAGAACTTCGCCTTGGACCTCAGATCATGGTCAAGGTACCAGTTAGGCTCCAAGAGGCCCAAGACAGTGAAGCTAGGCCGGTGGAGCCCAGGCTTCTCACATCTTGTTTCCATCTGTCCTCTTTGACCTTTTGGGGAAAGCCTCCTTCTTCTGTTGATTTTTACTTGTCAACCTGGCTCATCCAACCACAGGGAAAATCAACTCTGAATATTTTAAACTGGAAGCATATATATTGGTTTGACATCCTATTGGCCTTCTCCTGCAGGCTGATAGGGAGTAAGCTGGACTGTGTGGTCATTGACCACCTTGGGAGACAACCATAAGAATGAAATTCATTGCTTTCTAGACCGCAAATAGCACTTACTTGTGGATTTCCAGGAAAATGCCGTGACTGGGAATCCTCCGAAAGATCACAGAAAATCCTCGCTTTTGTGCCTCAAAAGATGTATCTGTTCTCAGTGGCTTTGATTTGTCAGTGACCTAGAATTTGTTTCTCTGAGTCATCATCAGGGGTAAACTGTGAGGACTTGAACATAAAGCCCTGAAGTGTGTGAGGGAGCATAGGGAGGGTGTGTGTCCAGGGCCAGTGTGGGGAAGCGGGAAAGGCTGAGTCTGTCTGCTGGTAATGGGCTCGGACCTGCCAGGGAAGGAGCCAGAGGGTAAATGGATGATCCTGCTCCCCCGTCCCTGCTGCTGTCTCTCTGCCCTTCCCTGGTCTCTGACATGAATGGCAGGTTGACAAAAGCCACACATTTCATCCACTGCCCAGGCCCCTGGCCTGAGTCCCAGGACCACTGGGGGTGCATGCTCCCTGAAGATGAAATGTACCTATATCATCCCAATCTTGGAATAATGCATGCAAAGATATTTCACAGCATGGCTTCCTGGGGGTTCAAGTCTTAGGGGCCAGTGCATGGGGCTCTGTTAGCCCATTTCCTGATTAGACTGGGTTCCATGCACTGCTACCCAGGCTCAAGGAGGTATGAGAAGACCTCCAAAGAAGCTCCAGGAGGCCTCCTGTTCTAGTCATTTCTGCGTTCAGTGAGCATTTATTCAAGTGTCAGCAGTGGTGTTGCAGAGTGAAGCTAATATGGGATAAACAATAAACACAAAAGATGCAGAAGACCCTCTGTGTTTTCCAGAGCATGCCATCATATGGGTGGACCAACAAAAGAGAAGAGAACACTGGGCAACCTTCATTTCCACAGCCAAGTTTACTAAGGCTTTTCTGTTCTGAGTTTGGTGTGCTCTTCCTTACCTCCGGGCCCATGAACCCACTGCTCAGAAACAAGCCTGCTGTCTGGCTTCCACTTTCCCATTAGATTTTAGTTTAGACAACACTTCCTCCAAGAAGCCTTCCCTTCCTTCATGCCTTTTCTGTAGGCTTGCATGGCCTCTTCGTTTGTGTGTTTGTTTTTGTTTTTACTATTGTGGCATCTATCGGTGTTGTAATTCTCTGGTGACATCTAGACTGAGTTTGGTGAGGGCGGGGAAATGCCTGCCTCATTCGCTCCCCTGTTCCCAGCACTCACTCACTGATGCATTGACTTACTTATGCTGTACCTAGAGTGAGCCTGTCAAATGATCAAAGAGGAGAAAGGTCCATCACGAGGCTTTCTTACTCGAGGGGAGGCCTGTTGGGAGAGATGCATTGTGAGGTCTTCTTGGAGAAAGTTGGAAAAGGGGAGACCAGAGAGGTTGGAACCTTCCTGCCTCACACTCCCAACCTCCATGAGACAGCTGGGCTCCATGGGGATAAAATCTGGGAGCCATTAATAACGGGGGAGGGCGCTCACATTCAAGGAGCCCTGACCACACGCCAAGATGGTTTTCCAGATGCCAACCATGCGAATAACATCCACCATTCACCCAGAGCTGGCTGCAGGCCAGGCCACTTCTGGGGCTCCCTCATTTGATCTTTCAACCACCCTGCAGAACAGAGCTGGTTGGCCCCGTTTTTACAGAGGAGGCACTGAACCTCAGAAAGGGTGGGATAGGGCCAAGACCGCAGAGTCACAGAGCCAAATTTTGAAGTTGATATTTAAAGGTTTCTTTTTATCATACGTTTAAGTAACTGCCAAAGATGCAGAATACTGTATTTGGAGGATGTGCAAGGCAGTGGGAGCGGGGAGGCGGATGGGAGAATCAGTATTGTGGAGGAGGGCACTCAGGCGGACCTGTGTTGGAGATTGTACACGTGAAAGCTGAGAAAATTGATTGTGCTAACACTGTGTGCCCACACCCCCCCCCTGAAGGGCTTCCTGGGGACCCACAGGTCTGTATATTTCAGCCTAAAGTCCTCATTGGCCCTTGAAGGTCAAGGGCAGGGACCCAGCATCCCAGAGCAAAATGGATGAATGAGGAGAAAGGTTTCCTCATTTTTTCCTCGCAGGAGGGGTAAGCTGCAGGCAGGTGCTCTGCTGATGTGGTGTGGCCAAGTTCTACAGACCCTCGCTACACAAAGATTCAGATTCAGCCCCACCTCACTGAATCACCATCTGCCACAATCCAGGGGTTCTTGGCCTTGGCAGCATCTCTGAATCACTGTTCAGGGGGTGTTTTTCACAAATCCTACTGCCTGGGGCCAGTTAAACCAGAGCTCTGGTCCTGTGGTCCCAGCACAGCTTCGAAGCTCCCAGGGTGACCCCGTGTGTAGCCAGTGCTGAGAGTCACTGTCGTGGATGCACTGGTGGGCTTCACTTCTGCACTCACCTCCTCTCCTCAGGGCTACTGTGGTGGCCACAGCCCTTTCCCTAAGCCAGACTTTCCCATCCTGGCCCTGACTCCTCCAACCAGCCTTTGCTCCAAAGGATCCCCCATCTGCCAACAAAACTGGGGACTTGCTCTTTCCCAGGCATACCTCATAGTTTCCCACATGCTCACCTGCTTCGATCTATCCTCTGCACTATTTCTTACCCAAATCCTGCCCATCTTTTGAGGCACATCTGAAATAGACCTCCTCCACTTGTCTCCCTCTGTGTGGTGGTCATCTCCCCATTACGTTTTATATGGCTTTCACATGGCCTGAACTATTTTCTACTTTGGATTCACACTGAGCTTTCTTCTTTCCCCTTTCCAAGCTGCCCCCTTAGGATGAAGGCTTCAAGGGCAGATTGGGGTCGCACGCATCCTTGTTTATCCTGGCTCTTGGCTCGGCACAAGAACCTCTGGTCCACAACTGCGCCCCCTGCTCTGCTCCTTTCCAAGGCAGAGGGCAAGCCCAGGACAACTCCAGAGCATGGAAAATTCAGACTGGGCCTGAGAGCTCTTCTAGCATTGCAGGGCATCTCCATCATGGCTGGGGATGATCCAGTGAGCCAATTTGTTCCATTTAAATCAAACTCTTTAAAATTACTACTGTAAAGAGTGTGGACAAAACCCACATTAGGCAAACTGCTTTGGTCTCTGAAACATAAAAGTTGCCTAGAAACAAAAAGTTTTCTATCATTTGTAGCAATGTTAATACAGAACTTCAAATGTGGGCTCCCTTCCTTCTAAATAACAGCTTTCCTTTGGTGGGATAAGATAGGTTCACTACCACAGCCAGCACAAAGCTGACCACCAAACTTCAAAAGAAACAGGCTCCATCTTTCTGCCCAGCTCACTCTGGCAGCCTGGGCCTGGCCTCGGTTCAAGACCCAAATAAATGCTCTTTTAATGCAGAAACTTGTATTAGCATTTGGGCTTGGATTGCTCTTCTGTTTTCCCTTCATGCTATAGGAATCACTGAGCGATTTGCTCTTATAAAATTCAGGCAGGGAGCCAGATATTCAGTGTCTAGAAACAGGATACAGGGGGACCCCACCTCACCTCACTGCCATCCCTGTGCTTCTGAACAGGGCTGACCATGTGCCTTTCCTCCCCAGGATTCTGGGGTCCCAGCTTCTGTTCCTTGAGTGTTGCTGGCCTTCTTCCCTTTATTTCCCACCCTTTGCCAAGCACCCACTCTATTTTTTGAACTATAATTGACATACGACAATGTATAAACTTTAGGTGTATAACATAATGATTTGAGATACATATACATATATATACACACACACACACACACACACACATACTGTGAAATGATCACCACAATAAAGTCTAGTTAACATCCATCACCACACGGTTACATCTTTTTTTCTTGTGATTAAGACTTTTCAGATCTACTGTCTTAGCAACTTTCAAATATATCAAGAAAGCGAAAACACAACTCACAGAATGTAAGAAGATATTTGCAATCACATATCTGGTAAAGAACTAGTAATCCACTGCAATATAGTATCATTGACTATAGTCATCATGGTGTACATTAGAGCCCCAGGACTTATTATTATTTATTTTATAACTGGAAATTTGTACCTTTTGACCCCTTTCACCTCCACCCCCACGTTTGGCAACCACTGATCTATTCTGTTTCTAGGAGTTGGTCTGGTCTTATTTTAAGATTCCACATATAAACAAGATTATACAGTATTTGTCTGTGTTTATTTCACTTAGCATAATGCCCTTGAGGTCCATGCATGCTTTCACAAATGGCAGGATTTTCCTCCTTTTTATGGTTGAATAATAATACATCATATTATATAAATGTACATATCACATTTTCTGTATCCATTCATCCATCAATGGACATTTAAGTTGTTTTCATGTCTTGGCTACTGTAAATAACACTATAGTGAACATGAGGGTGCAGACTTATTTTTGAGTTAGTGCTTTGGTTCCCACTCTCCTTACGGCTCTAACAGCCCATTTCTCAGACAAGAGTTCTGATACGTATCAGTGTGGGTCACATTCAAAGTTCACTTTTCTCTGAGATCCAAATTTGAACTGACAAGGCTGTATGATAGAACTTACAAAAGAGCTAGCAATTTTTTTTTGCATTTTTATCTTCTTAGCACCAAAGCAAAGGTCTCAAGAGGTGTTTTGGAAAAGTGTTTCTGAGGAAGAATTTTGACAAAAATTGAATGAGTCCGTCTCTCCCTGTGTCTTACCTAGACACGTGGTAATAAGGCACCCCCACAGGGCCCCAGGTTAGAGCAGGGCAAATTGATAGCACATGTTTAAGGATTCTCTTGAGTGTTAGGCTTGGGACAGGTTGCAAAAGTGCTGGGAGATGTCCTGAGGTCTTTAGGAGCATACAGCCACCTTGTACCCTTGGCTGAGGACAAGTACAGAGACCGGAGGGGTTGGGGAAGGGACCTCTGAAGACTCCTACCCTGGGACTTGTGACCTGTGCTACCAGCCTCGTCCAGAGCCAGGTGAGGCAGCTGCCCTCCAACTTTTGCTTAAGTACCTGTATTTCAACAAAAGTTTCCAGCATGCTGTATAATTTCCACTTCACGCAGAAACTTCAGCTCAGAGGGGGCAAGAAATTGAGCTTTGTTTCCCTGGGCCAAACACCTAGAAACCTTTGTTTGCATGTGCCTATACAATATTTTGGCCACCTCATGCGAGGAGTTGACTCATTGGAAAAGACCCTGATGCTGGGAGGGATTGGGGGCAGGAGGAGAAGGGGACGACAAGAGGATGAGATGGCTGGATGGCATCACTGACTCAATGGGTATGAGTTTGAGTAAACTCCAGGAGTTTGGGATAGACAGGGAGGCCTGGCGTGCTGCGATTCATGAGGTCGCAAAGAGTTGGACACAACTGAGCGACTGAACTGTACTGAACTGATACATTCAGCTCTTCATGGATAACACAGTCACCAAAGATCTAAATGCTGAACTGCTCCTTGTTTCCAAAACTTTTAAAGAAAATGCCACCTCATGTACCCGCGGCTCAGTGGTAAAGAATCCACCTGCCAACGCAGGAGACGTGGGTTCAGCCCCTGATCTGGGAAGATCCCACATGCCTTGGGACAGCTAAGCCTGTGTGCCACAACTATTGAGCCTGTGCTCTAGAGCCTAGGAGCCAAATTACTGAAGCATCCATGCCCTAGAGTCTGTGGTCTGCAACAAGAGAAGTCACCGCAGTGAGACACCCAAGCACTGCAGCTAGAGAGTAGCTCCCGTTCGCCAAAACTAGAGAAAGTCCTCGCAGCAACAAAGACCTGGCACAGCCAAAAATAATAAATTTGTAAAAGATTATTAAAAAAAGAAAATGCTACCTCAAAATCTCTGGGCACTCAGAAATTTATAGTTTGAGTTCAAAGTTTCTGATGAGACTGCAATTTTGCTATTTTTCAGGAAAAGCATGAATTAGACACTTATAGTGAGAAGAGGAAATGGCTTACCAAATATCAGCGTAATTCTTGAGATTCTGTTTAATTACACAATACTTCACTTCCTCTTCTTCATCTAATGTGAGCAAGCAATTGTCCTAAATATTAAATATACAAAATAACAGCAAATGCTATAATAACTAAGAAATCCTAAAATGATACGCATGTGCTCTTTATGGGCAAAGAAAAGCCTATAGGAAGACGAGACTAAATCATGGAGAGATTCTTCACCCTCTCTGAGTTCCTTGGAGAACCTAGCAGACCATTTTCTAAGTTCATTTCTGATTTTCAAGACCACAGCCTAATAACAATAGTTAGCTTTTAAATCTTTGGCTACAACTAACTCCCCAGAGTAAATTGTTACTTAATCTAGAAAGAATAATTATCAAGTAAAAGATTCTCTGTTATTTCTCAGCCATGCTTTGTTTCAAATGCATCTATTCAGTCCACATTCAAGTTTTTACATGTGTGAACACTTAGACATTGGAAAAAGTTTCCTATTAGCTGTCACTGTGCACTGTATTTCAATTTTTTAAAAAAAGATTTAAGAGATTATCAGAAAACTATTTCAAAGCTTAAAACAAATCCTCTTATTGTATTCCCAAGTACTTAGTATCTCTTATCACAAGGTGAGATTAAACAATCCTTTTGGCTGTTTGCCCAAACACCCAGACATATTTTATGTGAATTGTGAGTCATGCCAGCATTGCTTTCATGGTTTGGGACAGTCTCCTTGGAACGAAGAATAAATGGCAGTCTTAAGTTATTGGTGATGATGGATTGGGAACTAGACATTTATTCAAGGAAAGAAAAAAATGACTTAGGAAAATGTTGCCTGCTGATTTTAAATCAAAAGAGCTAATTGTCTTCTATGAGTTGTGTCAGCTCAGAAGTATGGGATGGTGGGAGAGCCTGGAAAGAACAGACCTTGGAGAGGAGCTCTCTTGTAAATGAAAGAATTTAAACACTAGAGTGAAATGTGGACTGGTAAGAGGTTCTAGGAGGGAAAGATGTAGTGTCTTTCCTCCATCCAATGTTGTTTTCCATGTTGTAAAATTTTATGACAGCAATTTCAATAAACAGTGAAGCCTGTTATTTCCTAAAATGTCTATTTTGATCCAAATGCTATTTAATCTATGTGTGGTGGGACTAAGATGATTAATGTGTTTGTATTTCTTAGAGCCTCTGCCCTTTGACATCTCCATCTGAGGAGAGTTTCATTTCTGCCATACCATTAAGTTTTGTGCTTTTGAAACAAAACATCAGAGAAGGATAAAAGAGCCGGAGAAGAGGAGGAAAAGAAGAACACTAGAAAGGTTTCATTGATTTGAATCAGCATTATCCAAAAGAAATATAACATGAACTATGTTCATTGGAAGGGCTGATACTGAAGCCAAGGCTCCAATACTTTGGCCACCTGGTGGGAAGAGCCGACTCACTGGAAAAGGCCCTGATGTTGGGAAAGACTGAAAGCAAATGGAGAAGCAGGCAGCAGAGGGTGAGATGGTTGGTTAGCATCACCAACTCAATGGACATAAATGTGAGCAAACTCTGGGAGATAGTGGAGGACAGAGGAGCCTTGTGTGCTGCAGTCCACGGGGTTGCAAAGAGTCAGACACAACTCAGTGACTGAACAACAACATTTATAAATATGTAATAAACATATATAAACATGTAATTTAAATTTTCCTAGTGGCTCAACATAAAGTATCTGCCTGCGATGCAAGAGACGCAATAGATGTGGGTTCAATCCCTGGGTCGGGAACATCCCCTGGAGTAGAAAATGGCAACCTGCTTCAGTACTCCTGCCTGGAAAATTCCATGGACAGAGGAGCCTGGTGGGTTACAGTCCATGGGGTCACAAAGAATTGGATGTGACTGAGCATGCATACACACATGCATGCGTGTGCATGTGTGCGCGCACACACACACACAATAGCTATATCAAAAAAGCAAAAAGAAACAGGTAAAGTCATTTTCAAATATATATTTTATAAAATATTTTTAAATTATCATTTGAATGTGTATGCACTATAAAAAATTATTAATCAGATATTTTACTTATATTTTTATATAACAAGTCTTCAAAATCCTGTATGCATATTACACTTAAAGCACATCTCAATTCACTGTAGCTTTCATTTCAAGTGCTTACTAGCCACACATGGCTCGTGATTACCATACTGGACAGTACAAATCAAGATAGCAAATTACTGGGAAAGGGGAGGAGAAATGAAGAAAAGCCCTGCAGCCGTGGGTTTAGGAGTTCACTGCCAGAGAAATGTAGAGAACAGCTGTGGATTGTACATTGAGATCCCTTTCAACTTCTTCAAAATGTAAAAATAAAGTATTTGAGTTCTTTTGAAATTAATTTTGGTAGATGGACTGTGTTTCTTCAAATTGGACCACTAGGTCCTGGCTTTACCAGGGATATATCTCCAGTCATGGATGGGGGAGAGGTAAATGAAAATGTAGGGTAGAAAGATGCTGGCAGGTGCGGGCAGAGGCGAGCTATATGTATATTACCTACGTCTGCACAAGCAATACCTGTCCCATGTCTAGTATGGGTCACAACCAACCCAGGACCCAGGAGGGCATGAAGTTAGCACATCAAGTAGATGCAAAAGAAGGTATCAGTTGTTGTGGCCCAGTGGTGCTAAGGAGCAATGGACTCAAAACCCTTGAAGGAGGGACTTCCCTGGTGGTCTAGTGGTTAAGAGTTTGCCTTGTAATACAAGGGACCTGGGTTTGATCCCTGGTCAGGGACTAAGAGCTCACATGCCTCAGGGCAAATTAAACCTGCACACACCACAACTATTGAGCCTGCACACCACAACTAGAGAGTCTGTGTGCTACAATGAAAGATCCCTCCTGCCGCACTGAAGATCGACTGTGGTGCAATTAAGACCTGATGTGCTCAGTCATGTCTGACTCTTTGTGACTTACAGACCATGGGGATCTTTCCTTGGTGCCATTTCCTACTCCAGGGGTTCTTCCCGACCCAGGGATTGAACCTGCATCTCTTGCGTCTCCAGCAATGGCAGGCAGATTCTTTACCACTGTGCCACCTTGGAAGCCCTAAGACCTAATGCAGTCAAATAAATATTTAAAAATAGAAACTGTGGAGGTGATAGGTATGGCCACACAGCAAGGGCCCTGACACATGATGTAGTTTGGAGTGGTCGACCTGTGTGCAAAAGCAGGAAACAGGACGAAGGACCCCTGCCACCAACCTGCTGCCCACAGGTACTGTAGACTAAAGATACACCACAATCAGAACCCGAACAGGAAAGACTGACACTCAGGCCTTCAAACGCAGCTAGAGCCCAAGGCTCAGGAGAGCCCAGAGCTCAGAACTCTATGTCAAGTTGGGAGTAAAAGTCCTCCTGAATTAGCATGTTAGCACCATTCTGGGGGCCGGATCCTATGAGATTCTGTGGAAGAAATACTGTGCTGCCCTGAGACAGTGATCTATTCCCCAAACCACTTCCTGGAGCTGGGACCCATCCATGGTGCCCTCAGGATAATGCCATGAACAGGAGTCCTGAATGTTCTCAGAGCATGTGGTCCGCCCCCCATATAGGTGAAGGAGTCAAAGAGCACCCCAAACAGAAGAAATGAGGACCAGAGCTCAAACAGATAGAACTGAGGGCTCCAGCTGGCCCCAGGCAGGGGAGGGAACTTAGTAAATTTCAAGGAAGTTACTCCAAAGCATGGTGTTCAGGACACAAACCCTACTTTATAAGACTAATGGCATTTGGGAGCAAGCTCTCCTGGAATGTGAGTGAATAAAGCCAAGACAAAGAGAAAAACAGAGTGGGGAAACCAACAGAGACAATCCTGCTGATGCTGAGGCCTGGAGGCCAGTTCAAACCCCGAAAGTCAGTTTTGGCGGGCCACACATTGCCTTTCTGACTTTAGCAAATTTGCAGAGTGCCTCTGTGACTTTCAACTCAAACAGCAGCCCTGGACAATGCAGAGTGTTCAGTGATTTTAAGACTGAAGTTGAGGCTTCCATCCTCAAGAGAGCCATTCCCTTCCTCCCAGTCCCAGGGCCAGGGCCATCCCACCACTGCACAAGTTCAAACATGCATCGGGGGCTGAGCAAGCAACACGGTAGAAAAAGTGCAGTAAGAGCCACCTGTCTCCCTGAAAAACAGCATGAGAGCATGAAGGATCATCCCCATAGAAGGACGAGACCCTGGTTTCATATCATCATCAAGATATCAGATGATATCTTCTCTAAATGGCTCCAGGAACTGATGCACTCCACCTTTCTCCACCCAGCGCAAAGCACCTTTGTGCGTTTAGAGGAATCTGTGTGACGTGGTCCTAGCCTGCCTGCTGCTTCAATCTCATGCCATCTATTCCCCACTCCCACTCTGCACTCCTTAGCCATTCTGGACTTTTCCATGTTTCTTTAGGAAGCCACATTTCATTCTGCCTCAGGGCCTTTGTACTAGCTATCTCCTCCCCTGTAATGCTCCTTCCTCTCTCTCACTTTTTTTTGTCCTTACATCTTACTTGAAAGGCGATAGGTCTTCTTGGACCCCAATTATTCTCTATCATCCTATTTTCATTCCTTTAATAACTGTTGTTTTGTTGGTTGTTTACTGTCTGTTTCCCCATTGTGTTTAAACTCTTTGTGGGTGGGAATCTTATTTGTCTTATTCACTACGCTATCCTTAGTATCTAAAAGAATATCCAGCACATGAAAGTGAAAGTCGCTCAGTCATATTTGACTCTTTGCGACCCCCTGGACTACAGAGTCCATGGAATTCTCCAGGCCAGAATACTGGAGTGGGTAGCCTTTCCCTTCTCCAGGATATCTTCCCAATTCAGGGATCAAACTCAGGTCTCCTGCATTGCAGGCGGATTCTTTACCAGCTGAGCCGCAAGGGAAGCCCAAGAATACTGGAGTGGGTAGCCTATCCCATCTCTAGCGGATCTTCCTGACCCAGAAATTGAGCCAGGGTCTCCTGCATTGCAGGCAGATTCTTCACCAACTGAGCTATCAGGGAAGCCCTATCTGGCACATAGTAGGTGCTTTATAAATAATAATCCATCACATAAATCAAATGTACACAGGGTGCTCTGACTGACAGATACAGCTTGTCTTCTGGGGAATGTCATCCTCCCAGCTCCTCAGCTAAGTCTAGAGCTGACATTTATCTAGCTTAAAAGGTCACTACTGAGCGTGCCCTCTGCATAGGCTCTTTGCGAGGTGATAACTGGATGTGGCTCTTAACCTCCAGGAGTGCAGAGTGACAGGAGATATAGACACATAGACAAACATGAGTCGACGTGGGAAATGTTGTGCTCCCGCTGCGGAAACAAAGAGGAGAGCACCGTCTTCCTGCTGCACAAGACATTCAGGCAGTGACATCAAGGGACGCCATGGAGGAAGTCCTATGGAATGTGTATGTTGTCCTCTCTTGCAACATCTCACAGATATGAACTGAAAAGCAGTTCTTTCACCCTTTCTCTCCCTAAAGTATAGAGATGTATATGGGCTTCCCTGGCGGCTCAGGCTGTAAAGAATCTGCCCACAATGTAGGAGACCAGGGTTCAATCCCTGGGTCAGGAAGATCCCCTGGAGAAGGGAATAGCAAGCCACTCCAGTATTCTTGCCCAGAGAATCCCACGGACAGAGGAACCTGGCGATCTACAGTTGGACACGAGTAAGTGACTAGCACACACACATATAATGGGTTGGCCAAAATGTTTGTTTGGGATTTTCCATAAGATGTGACAGAAAATCCCAAATGAACGTTTTGGCCAATCCAGTACATATGGCAGGAGTATCTAAGCAGTTTGTCCTGAAAGAAGGGAGAGCTGGAACACCGTGTACTTGAAAGCGCTTGTGATCATCTATTCTGTTTGCATGTCAAGCACCAATTAGATTATTTATGCCTCTCAAGTGGATTTTGTGTTAACCTGAATATCTGGTTTTGGCAGTGTTTTATAATCTGCTAGATTCATTAATTGCGCCTGCTCTCCTGGCTTGGGGTAAGGAGATGTCACAGGAGGTAGCAGGGCCTTGTGCCTGTGGCATACTCAGGAGGACAGCCAGCCCACAGTGTCCCCGCAGGGAGGACAGAGCCCAGGAGTCCCCGAGGTCCCAGGTCTCCATCCCCTTGCCCCAAGGGGGTTCACACCCAAGACCAGCCTCATCAGACAGGAGGGTGCCACCCTACTCCTCACCATGGGTGCTGACTCACCTCTGCCCGTCAGACACGCACAGAGACTATGGGATTCCCAATACAAGTCAAAAATCCACCTGGAGCATAGGAGGCTCTGGGCCCAGTCCTGAGGTCTTTGCACACCCTAATGTCCCAGACGTGACTCACTCTTGCCTTAGACCCCTTGTCTAAACTTGGTCTAACTAAACGATCGTGGCTCATTGTCAACATGAAGCATCATCCAACTCCTTATGCTTAAATTATGAATCAGTCATGAAAGGGCTTTTCACTTGGGGGAAAAAGAGCCTGAGACCCATTTTCTGCTATATTAAACACACACATACAAACAAGTTGGATGAGTCAAATAGACAAGACCTTTGCAAACTGCAAAGTCATACAATTTATGCACCATCTTTTCTTTAAAAAAAAAAAAAAATCTAGCAACAAAGAGATGAGCTGGAGAGGCTGGAGCTGGGTAACCCTGGTGGGACATAGGACACTCCGGGCCCTGAGGGGCCAGGCTGGATTCTGGGAGGCATCTGTAGTTTCTGATTCTTTGGTCTCTAGAGGAGGTGAATCAGTCCAAGGTCAGCAGCTTCCTCCTTTCTACAGTGTTCCCACTGAATCCCAACAGTCTAAAATGATGATGAATGTTGGAGCTGGAGGCATGCTAGAAACTCTCAAGACCAATCCCCTCATTTGTAAACAAAGCAAGAGAGTTCCAGAAGGGAGCCCTGCCTCCTCCGAGGTCACGCAGCAAGTCCACGCTGGAGTCTGGAGCGAGAAGCCAGAGTCCCTGACTCCCAGCCCGTTGGGCTCCCAGTGTACCCATCATAATACACTGGCGATGTGAGTCACTGTCCATGTGTATCTGTCCTAGCGCCCTAATGGGACTCTGGGCTCCACATGCTGCTTACAGTACTTTAGTCTTTGGATCCCTGATAAGTCCCTTAATTGGAAGTTTCTTTAGAATTATCGTTTTAAAACAATGCTTGGTTAATAGCCCCCCTACTGAGCCACTTCCAACTTCTCATGAAAATGAGATAACACTGAAAAAAGTAAAAATCTCATTCTGCAAATTGGGATCAATATTCAACCAAATGCGAGGCAAGAAATTGGGGAGCCAGCCCCTAAAACCAGGAACATGAGGGCTAGCACAGTTCAAAACACCAAGATGCTGTCCAGAGTGCTCTCTGCCTCCAAGGGCACCCTCTCCTCATGCCCTGTGAACAGTGGATGTAGAGGAACTGGACTCCACAGTAGCCCAAGAAGGAGCCTTCACTGACAAGGCACTATGGCTCCAACCTATGGATAGCAGAGCCTAGAGGCAGGCGTGCCAGGACACAGTTCTCTCTACATGCGTCATTTCTTTAATGTGTCAGAGAGCTAGCTATACAGTGATATAGGAGAAGGAGGATTTCAGCTAACAGATGTTCAGTAAATAAAAACCTGCTGGCCACCAGGAACAAGGCCAGAAAATTGCGCCACAATCTATGACTCAACTACTGAGCAGGGCTTTTAACAGAAACCCCTGAAGACAGAGGCAGAAACAAGCATGAGCCCCCACAACGTCTCTACTGGAAATTAACAGAACTAGAAAGATGTTCCAACTGTTGGAGGATGAGTGGAAGGGGAAAAACAACAACAACTAGAAAGTAATCATGGAACATCTGAAATAAAAGCACTCAGGTTTGCAATGAAAAAGTTTTACATGCAATACTGAAAAAATAAAAATAAAAAACACCATCAACAAAAAAAACAGCCCTGTATTAGGTCCATAAGAAGCTGAGCTGATACCACAGAAAAATTCATCAGTAGCACTGAAGAGGGCTTCCCTGGTGGCTCAGATGGTAAAGAATCTCCCTGCAATGCACGAGACCCGGGTTTGATCCCTGGATTGGGAAGATCCCCTGGAGAAAGGAACGGCAACCCACTCCAGTATTCTTGCCTGGAGAATTCCATGGACAGAGGAGCCTGGCATGCTACAGTCCATGGGGTCACAAAGAGTCAGACACGACTGAGCACATCACACACACACAAGCACAAAGGATGAGCATGAGACCAGGAGAACACAGAGGAGGAGGGCAAAGTGGTGACAAAAATAGGAAGGAAAGGACAGATTCTTTTCTCACTCTTCTCTTTTTCTATCATGTCATACCCAAGAGGTACAGAACTTCCGAAGGAAGAAACACACACACTTGGAACAAAAGCAATAATGAAAGACAACTTCAGTATGCACTTTGAAAGGGCTCACTGTAATGTAAGTAAAATTAAATTTAAATGGGGATGCATAGGAAAGACTTCACAGAACAGGCCTAAAGCTGCTATCCTTAGACGTCCAGCTGCTTACTGGGATCTGAGAACTTGGCTGGTAAATAGCTCGCTACACTGATATAAAACTTGACCTAAATGGTGCGTTCATGCTCAGTTACTAAGCTGTGTCTGACTCTCTGCAACCCCGTGGACCATAGGCTGCCAGGCTCCTCTGTCTATGGAATTTTCCAGGCAAGAATACAGGAGCGTGCTGCCATTCCCTCCTCAAGGGGACCTTCTTGACCCAGGGATCAAACCCAAGTCTCTTGCATGTCCTGCATTGGTAGGTGGAATCTTTACCACTGCACTACTTGGGAAGCCTAAATGGTAAGTAAGAGTGACTCACTGTGCCTGAAGTGTTTTCACAAACCCTGGTTTCAGCTGAACACCTGCTTTCCTGCTGGGAATCTGGACTTCCAATACATGCTAGGTAGAGTGCCTCTGTGATCAGACACCAATAAAAAAGCTTGAGAACCAAGTCTCTAATAGGACTCCCTGAGCAGACACATCACACATGTTCCATTTTACTCGCTGCGGAAAAGTGAGTATAACTGTTTGCAACCCCATGGACTCTGAAATTCTCCAGGCCAGAATACTGGAGTGGGTAGCCGTTCCCTTCTCCAGGGGATCTTCCCAACCCAGGGATCAAACCCAGGTCTCCCACATTGCAGGCGGATTCTTTACCAGCTGAGCCAGAAGGGAAGCCCAAGAATACTAGAGTGGGTAGCCTATCCCTTCTCCAGAGGTTCTTCCTGACCCAGGAATTGAACCAGGGTCTCCTGCATTGTAGGTAGATTCTTTTCCAATTGAGCTATCCGGGAAGCCTTGATAATGGATGAAACTAGAGCCTATTATACAGAGTGAAGTAAGTCAGAAAGAGAAAAACAAATATCATATATTAATGTATGTATATGTAATCTAGAAAGATGGTACTGATGAACCTATTCACAGAGCAGCAATGGAGACACAGACATGGAGAACAGACTTGTCAACACAGCAGAAGAAGGACAGGGTGGGATGAATGAAGAGAGCAGTGTGGAAACATATATACTACCATATGTAAAACAGACAGCCAAGAATTTGCTATATGACTCAGGGGGCTGTGACAACCCAGAAGGGTGAGATGGGAGATGGGAGGGAGGTTAAAGAGGGAGGGGACGTATGTCTACCTGTGGCTGATTCATGTTGATGTATGGCAGAAACCAACACAATATTGTAAAGCAATTATCCTTCAATTAAAAATAAATAAATTTAAAAAAGAATAACTTACTTGCACATTATAAGAACCAAGGGAAAAAAAAAACAACTTCTTATATAGAATATAAAGACTTTTCCTTGAGCACTCTATATGCTGTAGCCTTCAGAGGGTTTTGAAGGAAGAATATTGGGCCCAGTAATTTTGTAGCCTTCAGAATAAAGGCAACAGACTGACATTCTTAGATATATAAGCACTCAGAATGACTTACCAGTGACCGAGATCATAAACTTGAAGGATGTGGGAATACGGAATTCTGGATATGCACTTCTTTTATGGATATTCCCAATTCAAGATCCAGTCGGATTGTTTTTTTGGAGAATTCTGCAACCTCAGGCTTAGGCCTTTGCTATTTCCCTCAGCTGTTTTTTCTGCTTCTGCCATGTTACTGAGACCAAGAAGTGAATTTTTCATGCCAGATCTTTCACCCCATAATTTAGGAGGAATCTTCTGTCACAGTTGATAGCCACTTAAATTACTAGGCACTACAGTTCTAATCTTAATGACTGCTAAACATATGGGACAGCAATATGTCTCACCTTGAAAAAGGCAGTGTATTGAGGGCTGCTGAGTAGGATTCTGAACCACATCTGAACTCCATGGGAAACAATGAGGGGATCAATGAGTGATCACTGGGTTGGGGAAAAAACAGAGCAGGCAATGTACATGGGTCACTCATTCACTTTCCCAATACACACTCAGGATATTGTGGTTTAAAAACCAATAAACAAAAAAATGTTAATTCTGTCCACAAAAGAACAGCTGCATAATTCAATAAAGAAGGCCATCTACATATCATGAAGCTTGAAATTATCTTTCTATATTAAAAATATTCACAATGAGAAAAAAAAAAGTACTCCAAAAAAACAATGAGAAGAAAAAATTACTCCAGTTGAGTGACTTAGGTCACTGTGTACATGTGTGTGTGTGTTGGGTTTCCCAAGTGGTTCAGTGGTAAAGAATCTGCCTGCCAATGCAGGAGACACAAGAGACATGGGTTCAATCCCTGGGACAGGAAGATACCCTGGAGAAGGAAACAGCAACTTAAGCCAGTATTCTTGCCTGTAAAATCCCATGGACAGAGGATCCTGGTGGGTTACAGTCCATGGGGTCACCAAGAGTTGGACCCAACTGAGTGACTGAACATATGTGTATGTTTTAATATACTGGGAATGTTAATAAACCATTCATTGTCTGTCATCAAGCCCCTATTTCAATAATTTTCCATTTGGACCTCTGTTCCTTCATTAACTATGCTTTAAAAAGGAACTATGGCCTTTTCATGAAGATGGCGCTGAAGGCGAAGAAGGAAGCCCCTGCCCCTCCTAAAGCTGAAGCCAAAGCAAAGGCTTTGAAGGCCAAGAAAGCAGTGTTGAAAGGTGTCCACAGCCACAAGAAAAAGAAGATCCGGATGTCACCCACCTTCCGGGGGCCCCAAACACTGCGGCTCAGGAGGCAGCCCAAATATCCTCGGAAGAGCGCCCCCAGGAGAAACAAACTTGACTGCTATGCCATCATCAAATTCCCCCTCACCACCGAGTCAGCCATGAAGAAAATAGAAGACAACAACACACTGGTATTCATTGTGGATGTCAAGGCCAACAAGCACCAAATTAAACAGGCTGTGAAGAAGCTCTATGACATTGACGTGGCTAAGGTCAATACTCTGATCAGGCCTGATGGAGAGAAGAAGGCATATGTTCGACTGGCTCCTGACTATGATGCTTTGGATGTTGCCAACAAAATTGGGATCATCTAAACTGAGTCCAGCTGGCTAATTCCAAATATAAAAGTTTTCACTGTGTGAAGAAAAAAAAAAAGCAACTATGTACTAGTATGTTGGCTATAAAAATGTAATGCATATAACAAAGTCATTGATGAAATCTACCAGAGAGTTAATCAAGGTTACCTCTGGAAGGTGGATTTTTGAGTGATTTTTAATTTTTTAAATGATTTATCCTGACTATTCCCTGTCTGCGCCCCTGCTCACCACCAGGGCCATTCTCCACTTTTCTCTACCTTGCATAGTGACCCCAAATCTGTACTGTCTACAGGCCACTGTCTATTGCTTGGGCTCTCTTGCTTTCTGGCTGCTGGGTGGGTTTAGCCAATGGATGTGATTAGAAGATGTGATTAGAAGAGATCAGAGGGAGAGGAAAGATGCCCGGGAAACGTAACATTGGAATAACACTGACACTCTGCCATGGCATTTCCCAGCAGCACAATGGATCACTCATGTACACATTTGCCACTCCTCTCTGTTTTTCGGACGTCCTTCCTCATGTATATGAGTAAGTTATATCATCTCTAAGGGCTTCCCTGGTGGCTCAGATGGTAAAGAATCCGCCTGCCATGGGGGAGACCTGGGTTCAATCCCTGGGTTGGGAAGGTTCCCTGGAAGAGGGCATGGCAACCCACTCCAGTATTCTTGCCTGGAGAATCCCATGGACAGAGGAGCCTGGTTGGCTACAGTCCACGGGGTCGCAGAGCGTTGGACACAACTGAGCGACTAAGCACAGCACAGACACCCTGTGTTTTGGATGTCCTTCCTCATGTATACGAGTAAGCTACATCACTTTGGAAGGTTTCACAGTTGGAAATTACCTTAAACTTCTTCACCCATAAGATTTCTATCCCTTCTCATGGGGAAGAACCTGAGAAGCTACCCAGCAGTCTGGACTGAGGACTGGATGCTGAGGTTGGGATGGCACTGCCTGAGTCTGAACTCTGTGACAGAACAGAGATTATATCTTAAATCTGAACACACAGATACTGAATGTGGTTCTATGCAAAGAAATGTTTAAAGTCACACAATGCTAGCTTTATAAATAATTATGAGTTAAATGAAGCAGTACTTTCTAATATTTGAAGAAAACATTTATGGATTCTACTAATTAGATAAGAAACGGTGAGCTCTTCCTGACAAATTTGAAAAATCAGACTAAAAGACACAAATAAATTTATTTTGTACTTATGTTCTAAAATAAAATCACAACTATGCTAGTCTAAATCTTGGTGTCACTGTCCGTGGGTTTCTCAGTTTTGTTTTCCTCGGCTGTGAGCTGATACGCTTTCTTCATTTTTTTCCATCACTGAGTTGCCCATTTTGACGTCTCAGTAGTTTAATTCATGTTGTGACAAGTCTGATTTTCAACAACAGGCTAAATGTTATATTCAGCAGTAATGTTTATACAATATTTTTGGGGAGACAGAAGGAAGTTTGATAAAAATAAAATTGCAAAGGAAGAAAGTACAAAGAAGAAGTTTGACAGACCAGCTTCACAGCATTTCTAAACCTCTCTGACAAAAAGACAAACACAACATAAGAAGAAAAGGCCAACCACAAACTGAGACGCGTATCTGCAAAGGCATCAGAGGGTCCTTAATCCAACATCCTTAACGTAACAAACCTTTGCAAATCAATTTAAAGCAAAAACTGAGTAAAGAGCCTGAGCAGCAACTTTCCAAAAGAATAAATTAAAATTGACAATGAACAAATGAGAAAGAGCAGCTTGATCACTGGAAAAAATGAGAAATTTAAAAAAAAGAAAAAAAATCCTTGCTGGGGACTTCCCTGGTGGTCCAGTAGCTGAGAATCCGCCTTCTAATGCAGGGGACTCGGGTTCGATCCCTGGTCTGAGATCCCACATGCTGCGGGGCAGGTAAGCCTGTGGGGGCCACACTACAATAAGTGCTCTGGAGCTCGTGTGCCACACTAGAGAGCAGACTGTAAGCTGCAACTAAGACCCAACACAGCCACAACTAACTAAATAAAAACACTCTAAAACCCCTGCCTATATGATAGATGAAAGATTATGAAACACAGTGTTGCAATCACAACTTTTCTTAAGTGCAATTGGCCAAATCTTTCAAAACTCTTCCTAGAATGCATGCCCGCTCACAGAAATCCCATTACTGCCAAATAGTGGGAGATGGGCTTAAAGACCTCTGCACTGAGTGTTCATCTTGGGATTATAATGATAACACGTGGAACAATCCAAAATTGTGGGATTGGCTAAACATGCCAAGGTAAACCTATCGAATGGGACATACACAGCTATAAACATGTATGGAGGACTACAGACCAAACGAGAAAGTGGTCCTGATCTACTGTTAACTGAAAAATAGCATAAACTAGTTCACATTCCATGCGGAGGTGTATTGTGGGCTAATCTGGGGCTGTGCAGTCTGGAGCATCCAGCCTGCAACTGAGCCTGACCCCAACCTATCTCCCCAGGTAATCCTGGGAGGATTTTCTGCCCCTTGTACACTGCAGTGTCATCCTTTATAAAAATGGTGTTCAGAAAAGTACTGATCCTACAGGGTTAAACTTACAGCCTATAGCCTTTAGATCTTCCAGGCAAAGTACTTAGCATATTGCCTAACTCTGCAATATGCTTTAAAGTCAGGGGTCCTCAACTTCTAGGATCTAATGCTTGACGATCTGAGGTGGAGCTGATGTAATAATAATGGAAATACAGTGCACAATAAATGTAATGTGCTTGAACCATCCCCAAACCATCCCCCTCACCTGTCCCTGGTTTGTGGAAAAATCATCTTCCATGAAACTGGTCCTTGGTGCCAAAAAAAGGTTGGGGACCACTGCTTTAGATTGTTCTTATTTTAAAAAACAATACTGAAAATACTCATGGAAAACAGACAGGCAGAACACACACCAAGACCCTTGGCAGTGAGACAGTCACTAGTTTTTGCTGTTTTTTATTCTTCTAGGATTTCTGCATTGAATGTGGGTTACATTCCATTACATTAAAACACACAAAGTATCACTTTATCAGGTTACCAGAAGTCTTGGGGAAAGAGCTGAAACCCATCTTTCTAGGAAGAAAAGAAAGAAGAAACAGCCCAATGAGGTGGAACCACCCCCACACTCTAGGAAACGCGCTCCCAGCCCGGCCTGTGGGGCAGAGGAGGGCCCCTCCCCAGCCTGCCCGGCAGCAGGCCCGGGGTCACGGCTGCGGCTGCTCCGGTGGGTGCGGGCTGCACACTGGCCCTTTGTCTAACCAGGCTCCTCTGTGGTCAATGAGAAGCAGATGGCCCTTCCCTTCCTCACACACCTCAGATGCTGGGCATGCCTGAGCCCCCAGGGCAATCTGCTTTTCATTTTATAAGCAGAGAAAAGCTGCAGAGGAAGGAGGGAGGGTGGCTAGAGTTTTCAGGGTGTCAGGGGAGTTGATGCAAGAATAATTCAATTCTCCCTGACTCTGAAAGACAAGGCAGTCCAACCCGGCAGGATGCCTGTGGCTGCGGGGCTGTAAACCCAAGCTCACCTCTCACCATCTCTGGTGGATGGGAGGCAAGCCAACTCCGGAACCTGTGGCCTGGATCCTGAGGCTCCAGGTTCTTAGGACCAGCAGGGAAAGACAGTCCAAATTTTCTTCAGTCTGCATTGTGTAAAGGAGATAGAGAGGACAGTGGAGGGCCCGGGGAGCTGCAGGCTGCAACCCCCACCAAAGGGAATCATTATAAACACTGGCAACCAGGGGACCACCCTCTTGCACGTGGGGCCCCTCCTTCCCTGGGTAGGAGCACAGGCTCTGGAACGGTCCTATCCAGGATCTCATCCTAGCTCTCTGCTCACTTGCTGTGTTACCTTAGGCAAGCTAACTAAACTCTCTGAGCCTCTGTTTCCCCACCAAACAGGTGGGCACAAGACTGATGCAAGGTCATAGGACACACGATGACTGTAGGAGATGATCCACAGGAAGCATCTACCGAGTGGGTTGGCACATACTAAGTGCTCATTAACTGTTGGCTGTTATCACTGTTCTAACTGCCAGGTTCTCTGTGTCTTCTCTCCATTCACTTTACACAGAGGTGTAATTTACAGGGTGATATGCTCTGATGCCTCATTTCTTCTCATAGCAGCACCTGCTCTCAGTCTTTGCTTCAGGGAGATCTCTGCCTGTGCTCCTTGTGGGGGTCCCCACCTGCAGACACCAGTGATTTATGCTGTCTTTGGGATGAGTTTGGATTACTGCATGTGGTCATTGTGTGAAAGCCCAGCAAGACCCAGCATTTTCCCTCCTCCAGCTGTTACGTAACAGAGACAAAAGCCTCAAGAGTCAGAGGATGACTGTACATAGTCCCAGTAAACAGGAGCCACCCCGAAGCCCTCAGATAACAGAGAGCAGGATGAGAAGCAGCCCTGGAGCAGAGGGCTGCAAAGGCAAGTCTACAAAGAGGAGTGGTCCCCAGAGGAGGGGAGCATACAGAGAGCGTTTGAACTCTGGGAAGGTGGCTGCTATTTGAGAAGACATCAGAGAAGGGACCAAGCTTCACAATGAACAGGAAAAGGGAACCACTGAGTGACCTTCTGGAGGTGGTGGCAGAAAAGACCATAAAAGAAAGCGATCCTCAACATGCAAGTATGGAAAAACAAGAATCATAAAGATGCTTACATGGGACTTCCCTGGCAATCCAGTGGTCAAGACTCTGTGCTGCCAATGCAGGGGGCATGGGGTTCCATTGCTGGTTGGGGAACTAGGATCCCACATGCTGTGAGCATGGCCAAAAGGTTAAAAAAAATAAAAAATATAATTGTTAGGGAATTCCTTGGCAGTCCAATGATTATGACTTGGTGCCCTCACTGCAGTGGGCTGGATTCAATCCCTGGTTGGGGAATTATGTTCCCATAAGTCATGCAGCCAAATTAATAAATAAAGTCACCTGATGTGAAGAGCTGACTCATTGGAAAAGACCCCAATGCTGGGAAAGATTGAGGGCAGGAAGAGAAGGGGGTGACAGAGAATGAAATGGTTGGATGGCATCAATGAATCAATGGACATGAATCTGACCAAACTCCAAGAGATAGTGAAGGACAGGGAAGCCTGGTGTGCTGCAGTCCATGAGGATGCAAAGAATCAGACATGACTGAGTAACCACACGATGATAAAAATTAAAATGGTTAGTAATATTTTTTTTAAAAGATGCTTACATGATGGGCAGACAAATGATAGGTGGAAGGAAAGAAGAGAGCGAGGATTCGGTGCAGACTGTGTGGTAATTGAGATTTTTGAAAAGAGATGACAAACTGCATCTAACACATCCAGATCAGGTGTGGTGATGTTGACTGGCAACTTTCTCTCAATGTGCTAATTACACTTCTTTGTTCTCAAATGAAAATAGCATATTTGTCAGGACGGTGTGAGAGAGCATCTTCCCTCAGTGAGCAGGTGGGTGGATCTATTTGAAAACCAGAAAACACATGAGCACAGAGCAACATGGCCACTTCTCCAGGTTTCTTCTGGATTGGACTCTCAGCTATAGCTCATAGCACTAACCACATCAGGGGCCTGGCTAAGATAAGAGTCCTCAGGGAAGACAACCTGAATGTCTACCAACAGACGAATGATAAGGAAAATGTAATCTATACACACAATCAGGTCTTATTCAGCCATAAAAAGAAAGAAATCCTGCTACTGTTGCAACATGGATGGACCTTAGTAGCATTATGCTAAGTGAAATAGGTGAGACAGACAAATATGATCTCATTTATATGTGGAATCTTAAAAACATAAAAAAGAAAATAAAGTTCATAGATATACCAAACGGATCAGTGGTTGCCAGAGGCAAGGAGTTGGGGGTGGGTGAAATGGATCAAGGGGGCCAAAAGGTACAAGCTTCCAGTTATTTAAAAAAAAAAAAAAGTCTTGGGGAATCCAATAAACAACATGGTGATTACAGTTAATAATACCATTTTGCATATCTGAAAGTTGCTAAGAGAGCATATCTTAAAGGTTCTGTTCACAAGAAAAAAATTTGTAACTGTGGTGATGAATGTCAGCTAGATTTATTGTGGTACTCATTTCACAATATTCACAAATAGTCAATCATTATGTAGTACACCTGAAACTAATATAATGTTGTATGTTAATTATATCTCAATCAAAAAAGAGACGTGACAGCAAGATTAACAGTGACACCCTCCTTTGCATCAGTCAGGGATAGGCTACGTTATGTGGCAGTAACAAAGAACTCCAAATCTCAGGGGCTTAATTTAACAACAAAGGTTTCTTTCTCATGCTCACGGTAGGTTGACTGGGGCTTTGCTCTGTATCCCCCTTAGTCAGGGACCCAGGCAGATGGAGCCATTTCAAATCTTGCCAGCCACTGCAGCAGAGGAAGAGAGACTGAGACAAAACACATACTTCCTTGTAAAACGTCTGTCTGCTCAGAATGACTTCCATCACACCTGCTCACATTTCACTGGCCAAAGCAAGTCGCATGGCCATGCCAAATGACCAGGAACTGGGGAGGTACAGTCCTACCGTGTGCTGATAGAAGACAAGAAGAAAGAGAAAGGGAAAAAAGAGTGCATGTGAGGACCCTCAGTAAACCAGCCATCCATTCCACAATTACCCTCCTGCCCATCACGTGGCTGTCCCTCCCTGCAGCTCACACCCCTCTTGATGATTCTCTGTCATCTGTGCCAAACTGGTCCCCACAATCTTCAATCACATTTTAGATGACGTGCTAGATAACAGTGCTTCCAACTTGACTCCATAATCATAAAATAAGGGAAACACAGGGCAAAACCTCTGGAAGGACCTAGCCCAGAATCCCTCCTTCTCTTTACAGGAGGAGAGACAGGGAGTCGGAAGAGCCACCATGTGCAGTAGACAGAATTCTAAGATGGTCCCCAAGATTGCCACCCCATCATGAGCACACTGCAGGAACGACTACCTCCCCCAGGAACATGAGCAGACCTGTAAGTAGGATGAGACATCACTCTAATCAATGTTACTTTACATGGCAAAGAGGATTTTGTGGGTGTAATTAAGGTCCCATGAGTTAACAAAAAGATAGGTCATCCTGGGTGGGCCTGACTTAACCTCAACGCCTGTAAAAGAGACACAGTGGCAGCAGGCACTGCACTGCTGGCCTACAAGAAAGCAAACAGCCATATTGTGAGTGGCCTATGAAGGGGGCCACCTGGCTAGGACCTGGGGCAGCCTCTAGGGCAGCAAGGAAATGGGGATTTTAGCCCTACAGCTGCAGGACCTGAATTGTGCCAACACCCTGAATGAACCTGGAAGTGGCCCCTGAGCTTCAAGTGAGAGCACAAACTCAGGCAACACCGTGATTTCAGATCCTGAGCCGAGAACCCGGCTGACCTAGGCATGACCCATGAAAACCACAAGATTAAAAAACAAAATTATTTTCGCCACTAAGTTCAAACTAATTTGTTATGCAGTAATAGCACGCTAATATGCTATGGCAGTGGCAGGTTCTGCAACTTCCTGCTGCTGAACTGAACTTCCAGAAGTTTAGCAACTTCTCTGCTGAACTCTGCCACCAGGCACATCTTTGCACCTGGGGAGGCAACCAGACTTCACCCATGAAGCCATCAGGAAAACAAGCTCAAACCAACAGCCCCCAGTCTCTTTTCTCACAGCCTGTGTTTCATTCAAACCATCTCATACCAAAGATGAGAGAATCTTTCAAAAACACTGCTTTTGCCCATGCCCTTCCCTGCTCAAAAACTTGCAGCAGCTCCAACCTCCTGCCCAGGAACATCAAAACTGGGCTTCTAATCCCAGTGTTCAAGGCCTTCCAGCTCTTTATGTCCCCTCACAGAACACACACTCTCACCTAGGTCTGAGGGGATCTGCCCAGATTGTTCCACTCTGTGCTCATCCCCAGCAGCCTGTTCTCAGAGGCACGACCCCTGGTCCCTGTTCATCTGATGGGTCTGTAACACCCTCCCCCTCAAGGATATAACCGCCCCCCCTACACAGTGAGTACCGCCCACTGTTCTCATTCTCCGACTGTTCCATCACACCTGGCACAAATACTAGGCATTTCTGCACTTGAGTCCATCCAATAATCAGTCATCACAAGTATCACATCATTTAAACTTCTTCCTGCCAAGATTTCAAGTTCTCTAAGGGTAATAACCATGGTCACTCCAGGTGCTACATCCAGAATCTGAAAAGGTATTTGTAGTCATAACTAACTGCAAACAACCCAAAGAGCTATATCATCAGGTGAGCAGATAAACAATCTTTTATTTCCATTCAATTGAATACTGCTCAGTTTTTTTAAAAAGGGGAAATAAATTATTAACAACATGCTATCATGTGGATGAATCTGAAAAACATTATGCTTTATTATTTATAATAATATTACTTATTTTTCTAACAATCTAGAAAAAGTGAGATGAATCTATAGTGACAGAAAGCAGATAAGTGGGGGCCTAGGGCCAGGGTCAGGGGAATGGTAACAGAGGGATTCAAAGGAACTATTTGGAGGGACTGATGCTGAAGCTGAAGCTCCAGTATTTTGACCATCTGATGTGAACAGCCAACTCATTGGAAAAGTCCCTGGAGGGCAGAAGGAGAAGAGAACACCAGAGGATGAGATGGCTAGCTGGCATCACCAATGCAATGGACATGAATCTGGGCAAACTGTGGGAGATAGTGAGGGACAGGGAGGCCTGGCTCGCTGCAGTCCATGGGGTCGCCAAGAGTCAGACACAACTGAATGACTGAACAACAACAAATGTTCTGTGTCTTGATCATGGTGGTGGCTACATGAATGTATCTATTTGTCAAAACACATCAAACTCTACACTTCAAACGAAGGCATTTTATCCTATGTAAACAAGGCCTCAAAGTTGACTTCAAAAATTCTTTGTATATTCTAAGTCAACACAGACTCTGTTGGAAACATCACGGAACATACCTTTCTGAAATGGAGGTCTGTATGTGCCCTGTAAAGATAAAGCCCAGGAGGATGCCTATGGAGGCCTGTTCAGGCACTGGTCCCTACAACGTGGGTAAAGTCCTCTCTCCCAGACAGATGAGCTCCCAGGCTGACAGCACAGTAGCTTCAATGGTGAGTTAACCGACTTAAAGAGGACTTGCTTATCAATGGAAGCCCAGAAAGAGGGGGAGAGGAGGGCAAAAGAGGGCATGTGTTCAGGAAGAGAGGCCTGGATGTGGATGTTCAAAGGGCATCTTGTCCACCCTGGAGGGCCCTTGCAGAGGCCTCACCATGACCCAGAGGAAGAGTGAGTCCAGCCCCAGGCCCCTGCTCTGAATTCACATGCCCTGGACACCAGCCCGTTTATGGTCTGACTGCCAAAGGAGTGGAGTCCTGGAAAGGGGCATGGGCTCCCCACCCAAGAAAGGCACCCCTGTCTGCCCCAAGTGCTGGAGGGCCACAGCCCGGGTCACGCTGTCTCATGTGGCCTTTGGCTAGCCAGCCACAACCCCGCCTTCCTGCTGTCACTCAGGACACCCTCTGCAAGTTGAGTCTTGGTGAGGGGGCAGCTGGACAGGAGCAGAAAGCAGGGTTTCAGCCCTGGAGAGACCAGAGAGAAAGAGAGTGATCTCTGGGAAAAGCAGACTGAAGAGCAGAGAGGCCCGGGAGCCAGGGAGCCAGGAGACAAGAAGAGGAAGGAAGAGAGGCTTGGCTGAGGCCATGAGCTGCAGCAGAGATGAAAAGGGGAAGAGAGGCTGATAGAGGAAAGAGACTGCTAGGCAATCTAGGGTGGGGGACCCAGGGCCTGTTCATACACAGGGCTGCCAGGCCACCCTCCACCTCACGGAACCTCCGATGCTCCTCTTCCTCCCCACCGCTGCCCCCATCCTCCATCACCCACACTGTCAGCCCCTCCCTGACCCACCGGCCACAGCCCAGTGCCTGGACTCGGCTCCCTTCTCGCAGGCCAGGACTTACCTGCCTCTCCACGGGATGCTGCCAGAAGGAACCTCCTGCCGCCCACTCGCTGAACCCCGTGGAGGTGCTCAATCACGGAGAAGGGAACCCAGGCATGTTAAGTGTGTTCTGTCCTAGATGTGTTCACTGCAGCTCTCCCGGCAGCCCTCCGGGGAAGGCAGGCTGGCCTCCACTTGGCTGTCAGAGCACCAGGGGCTCAGAGGGTTGGCTTAGCTAACCCAAGTCCAAACAGCTGGTGAGGGGGCCAGTGGAGAGTGAAACCTCTTTCCAGTGTCTCCCTACGACTCCCAGGTGGACTTAACTACAGAGCCATTCAACTTGTTTCCTTGATTAAAATCCTTTATCGACCCCCCATTGCTTACAGCTGTGTTTTTCAGTGGTTTCTGTCCTTGCTGTTGCCATAGTCTATTATCTCAAAAATATATCTACACAGACACTCACCTGTCACCCAGAAAATGGTGGAGCTTACCGGATGTGCATGGGGGTGAGGCCAGCACCCTGCGTGCTCTCCTTGCTAACAGCTCCTCTTGAAGTCTCACCAGGGTACGTGTGTGCTCAGTCACTCAGTTGTGTCCAACTCTTGGCAACCCCACAGACTGCAGCCCATCAGGCTCCTCTGTCCATGGAATTTCCCAGGCAAGCATACTGCAGTGGGTTTCCCTTTCTTACTCCAGAGGATCTTCCCGATCCAGGGGATCGAACCAGCCTCTCTTGCACTGGCAGATCGATTCTTTACCACTGAGACACCTGGGAAGCCAAGTCTCACCAGTTTGTCCATTTAAAACTGAACTCCTGTTCTGAGCCTGGGTCTCTTCCCGTAATGACTGGTGGAACCACCACTCAGGGACCTGAGAGCCAGCTCCTTCCCATGTGCTCCCTCACCTCCAGGAGAATCAGCAAGCCTTCTCCATCTCTCTTGAGCCAGCCTCCTGCTCCCCATCTGCATGTGAACACCCAAGCGCTCAAGTCCAAGCAAGTATAGTCTCTTCCTGGAATGGTGGCACAGCCTCCTCACTTCTACTGTTGCTCCCCAAATGTCCAGCATGTTCCCCACACTGCAGCCAGGGTAAGCGAACACAAAATTCCCAGCCAGAGTACAAGGCCACCCTGATACAGGAACTTCCTGACATTTCAATGGCCTTGTCAGTCTCCTCTGCCCTCCATCAAATACGACCATATATTTCCTTCTTACTTCTATTTTTTTTATAACACTGAGATGAAACTATCAATCCAAAGGTAATCTGAGAATCAAAGAATGGGATGTGACCTGTTCTTGAGTTGTAGCATGACCATTGAGTTTCACTGGCCACGGAGCAGAGTTCATAGGGTCCTCTTCTCTTGCCTGCAGCTGTTACAGCAGTAACTTCTGTAAAATATTCAGAATTAATCACAAGGAATGTACACGTCCAAAGCACTCTTACGTTCCACTGACATGAAATAATAAATGTGGATATATGGACATCTGGTTGACAATATGATGTCCTAAGATCTAAAACAAATCTGATGATGTCATTAAATACCTATCTTTCTACTTTTACTTGTATTAGAACAAGATCCCTTTCAAAATCTATATTTATACATGGAGTTGGCCACATGGTCATATAAATCATGGGAAAATTTGGAGCAGATGGTATTGGGTGGCTGGAATTCTGTGAAGACTGCATTTTAATGGAAAAATGACACAGAGCAGACTTCCTATTGTCTCACAGATGTAGTAATACAGCTACTTGAAAGGAATGTTTATATTCTAGATGGGTTGACATTTAATCAACAAATGTGATTGCCTACTGTCTGGTCTTGGGGAAATCAGACATTGGGGTGTTCAGGCATTTCCAGGCCAGAGGGCAGTGAGCCACTGGGAGAAGGTTTTACAGTACCTTCTCTGTCCGTGTGTCCTGGGCTTTTCCTCCTCTTGCTGGCCAATGGAGATGTTCCAGGGCCTTTTCACTGTAGCCTTCCATGGTCCTGCAGCCTCAGAAACTTTTGTTTGAGAGGGAAGTGATACATGTAAGCTAAACCTGAAACTCCAAGTATAGAAAACAACTCTTTGTGTACATTTCAAAGGTTTTTTTTTTTAACTTCTCTGTTTTGCTCGTTTTTATTCTTTTGAGTCTGTTTCATCTGATGTTTATGTTTTGAACCTTGTTTGGAATAATTTTCAAGACATGATTTTCTAGGGTTACAACACGTCATTCTGAAGGCAAACGCCTGTGCTTCAAAGATAAAGTAGGTGGTGTTCTGCTTCATGTGGCCTCCGGCTTCTCTGTTTTTCTTCCTCCTTTTCATGCGACTGAGCGGAGCATCACAGAGCTGAATCCAGATTTTCTACTTTTCTGTAACTTGGAAAATGAATAGGTAAAGATACAGCATTCAGCATGGGAGGTCTGGTGTATAAACGGATTGGAAAATGATTTAAATAGTGATTCAGATTTTCTAACACAGGATAAGGTGGTTTGATTTTGCTGATCCCAAGTCAGGTTAGGTGTCTGAATAACCGCAGACACCATCCTCAGTTGGGCGACTATCTGTGATTTCAGGGGAGAGATGAGGTGGGTGGGCAGAAGAAGGAGGACTATACAAAGTGCCCCCACGGTGCACAGTGGGGTTTCAGGAATGGTGGCTGCTGAACAGGCCTCTCTCCTTGTGGGGCTGAGGCCCTAGAATTTGTGTTTTCACAGGAACACCCTGGGGTTGGAAGGGCAGCCACAGACCCAGCACCTGGCTTGCACCACCTGAGTAGCCTGGGCTCAGTCTTGCAGACTGAATGATAGACAATGAAGAATGACAAAAATGCCATGAATTGGAAAATCTTCTGACTGAGGTAATTAATTACAAGAATCACTGAAAACAGAGTATATATTATCAACCTCTTGTATACAGAGAGACTTGTGCATGTCTATTACGATTGAGGCCAAAACTAGACCTGGCTGCCCTTGTCATTTTATTGCCTCAAATATTTACTTAATGCTTACTACGTACTCAGCATTTATGCTCAGCAATTGTGTGACATCCCAACTAAGCAGATTTTCATGTCATTTTCATCAGCACAGTGTAGTATTTATAATATACTGCTAGATGCAACAAACTAGTTTGAATCACAAAAAGACACACAGACTGTTAAGACATACGAAATTACAATACGTTAGCTATAGCTCTTTGGATAATTGGATAATGGGCAATTTTTATGTTCATACAGCATTTAAAAAAAATAGGTACCACTACCCAGGATATGTCTAACTCAGGCTACCAGGAAAAAGTCCTCTCAACAATGAATCATCTACAACTAGCAAGAGCAGCATGTTATTTGTTGCCGTAATGACACAAATCTTTTTACTGAGTGGTCACTTACTGCATCTGCTACTGGAAGCTGGCTGATCTAGATTTCTACCTCTTAGGAAGTCTCTATGCTCAGATTCTCTCAGATCCTTGTTTCATAATTCCTTTTCAGTACACACTTCCTAGGCGGACAAGTAGGGTTCAAATCCCAGAGAAGTCATATGTCAGAGCCTAATTTGTTTTGACATATTGTATATGTAAGAAAACTGAATTGACGTCAGTTTCAAAGCCACAAAAACCAGACCTTCAACCAGAAAACTGCATCATGCTATTGCTTTTAATCTTTTCACTTGGGCCAAGTTTAGACAAGAGACATCCACTCCAGGTAATTCCAAAGGCACCGAGGCGTGCAGAGATACCTGCTGCTGGAACCCTGAGGACTCTGATGAGCAGCACTGGGGATGTGCTCTGGTGAGTGACGGCCAGGCACTGCTCCTTAGAAGTACTGACTGCACTAACTCAGTGTTTTTGGATTTCATAGAAAGGTCTCTATCTTACCATATTTGCAGAATTCACAAAGAAAAAAAAAAACAATAAAAATGAAATATTTGGTGATTTAAGGATGACCAAAGTTCATCTTACCATAGGGAAAAAGGTGTGTTCTTGTCCTAAATGAAATTTGATGTTGTTATGAGTCATGGATACACCCTTAAGTCACAAGACACTTTGGTAATTATCCATAGTCTGAGAAAGCCTGCCTCACTGTTGCTATAAAGTTCAAGACACAAAAGTGCATGAATATTATTTTTGCTATGCAGTCAACCAGTGGAAAATACCAGTTTTGAAAGTGGACCTGCCAAAGTGTACCTCTAAATCATGCTTTGATTATCTCAGCATAAGTTTCCTTAACATGTTTGCTAAACAGGGCGACACTGCCATGGATACTTTCCACTACCCTACAACACCCCTCACACATTCTGGCTCTTTCGAAGCAACCACGTACACCAATTGAACATGTTAGCATGTCATTTGTTCTCAGCATGGATGGGAAATCCAGAGAAAAAGCAACATAAAAATGTGATGAAGAGAGAGGAAACATAAAATAAGGACAATGAGAAGGGTGGAGAGCCACCGCTCGACTGAGAAAATGTCCTGGGGTGACTTTACCCATTAAGAGTTTAGCCGCCATGTTGAGTCTAATCAAAACTGCTTCCCGTGAGAGGGTACAGAACAGATGGATGAGCACACTTGACTGAGCGAGTGACAACAGGGGTGACAGGAGGAGAGCTGCGGCTCAGAGAGAAGATGGGAGATGGCCTTGTCTCTACTCACGGAGGAGGCAGCCACGTGCCAGCCACCACTTGCTGTCTCACGGTGCCACACGCAGAGGGCCTGTGCTCAGCTACCAGCTTCTCCGCACACCTGAGCTGTGTCAAATGGAAATGTCTGCCCTTCAGTCTCTTTGGAAACCCTGGCTGGGAAAGGACCATTCTGGATTCTGTGTTGGGCTCCTCAGAGAGGTCGACAGGCCTATCCATATCCATCCAGATACCTCCTGCTGGCCTGTGACAGAGATTAAGCAAGCACAGCCCAGGAAAGACAACTTTACTGTCGTTCTGCTGCCTGCATTCCCTCCTCAGTATTTCTGAATTCTGCCCACTTCTCTCCACCTGCATTAAAAACCCCAGAGTGTGTGGGAAGCGAAGCACTTTGGCTCAGAACCCTTTGGGGTAGGACACAGACATATGTACAGCAATAACCTTATTGAGAATTCTAGGAACTTCCATGATAGTCCAGGGGTTAAGAATGTGCCTTGCAATTCAGGCAGCACAGGTTTGATCCCTGGTCAGGGAACTAAGCCGACAGGCTGCAACGAGAGATCCTGTGTGCTGCAACTAAGACCTAACACGGACAGATGAATAAATATATATATTTTTAAAGAATTCTGATGTCCACTAACATTTGAGAACCACACAGCTGAACTTAAATTTCTGCCTTTAAGGCTCATATCATTTCCAAGCTTATTTTTCAGTGTGAATTTGTACCTTTTTGGGATAAGGAGGAAGATGGATATAGAATGAAACCCATGGTCTTCTTGAATCTCCTGTTTAAAGTCATTGGTATTTGGGCTGAATAAAGAGACTTATACATTATGCAGGATTGGGAGAGGAGTGTATTGCTAAAATTAGAGGGATTGTTTTATTCATTTATTTATTGGCCACATTATGTGGCATGAGGCATCTTAGTTCCCTGACCAGGGATCAAACTCAAGCACTCTGCATTGGGAGCATGGAGTCTCAACCACTGAACCACCAGGGAAGTCCCTGGATTAGAGTGATCATTTTAAATGAGGGAAGGACATTTCTCTCAGTGGCCTCTGGTGGAACTAATCCAACCCACTGCTTACACTTAGAGTCTGAAAAGACTTTTCACAGACTAGGGCATCAAGCAGTGGAAATCTAGGGCCTGCCAACTAGAATAAGATGGAAGTTATTCCCCTAACTTTGGGTTGAGACACTGAAAAGTTGTACCCCAAGAGTAGAGTGAAAGAAAAGGAGGTAAGTTTGTGTAGGGACTAGAGTGCATCAAAGTCTTGGATTGAGCTTTTTCGAGCTTATCCTGACTTGATGGGATGCTTAGGGATCTAGAAAAGGCAAAGAAAATTCCTCTCTGGAATTATAACCTCATCTCAGTACTCTAGCTCTACAAAAGATTTTGCAAATACCATGTCCAACACAAGATTAAAATTAACCAGAGCCACTCAAAGACAAGACAACATGAGAGAGAAACAATAGAAAAAATAGACCTGAAAAGGTTTTAGACATTAGAGTTACCACACAAACTTTAAGGTGACTCTTCTATGTACAAGCTTGAGAATTTTTGTCAGATAATTAAAATTTATTTTAAAAAAGACCCAAATGTAAGTTTTGGAAATGAAACATACAGTAACTGAAATCAATAACTTAATGAGTGGGTTTAACAGTAGATTAGATATAACTGAAGAGAAAACTGACAAAAAAGGTAAGAATGCTTTACTTAAACTATGATTTGTAGACCAGCAGCATTGACATAAGAGTGTGTGTTTTTTTTTCAAATACAAGCATACTTTGGAGATAGTGCAGGCTCAGTTTCAGACCACCATAATAAAGCAAGAGAGCAACTCAAATTTTTTGGTTCCTCATTGAATATAAAAGTTCTATTTATACTATTCTGTTGTCTATTAATAATGCAATAGAATTATGTCTAAAAAAACAATGTACATACTTTAGTTTAAACATACTTTATTGTTAAAAATTTTAAGCATCATCTGACAATGCCCCAAGCCTTCAATTTGTAAGAAAAGAAAAAAATGTAATATCTCTGAAGCATAATAAAGTGAAGTACAATAAAACAAGGCATGCCTGTAGACTTTTTATCTTGGAATAGTTTCAGATTTTAGAAAAGTTGCAATGGTAGTACATAGTTCTCATATAACCCACACCCAATTATTATTATATGATACGTTTATTGCAAGTAATGAGTTAATATTGGTATGTTCCCATTTTTTCCATTTAGTAATTAGTTTCTTAATGTGGATTTAATGAAGTTACGTAGCTGGATGGAAAGAACATGGGTTCTAGAATCAGATAGACTTGAATTTGACTCTGGGTTCTGCTCATTACCAGCATGATGATACATTTCTAATGACTAAAACCCATACTTTTATTCATCCTTCCTTAGTTTTTAAATATTGTCCTTTTAACATCTGGGAACTTTTAAAATATGTGGAATCTTAGCCCCCACTACAGATCTAGTTAATCAGAATCTATATTTTAAAACAATCCGTGGGTAATTTCAAAGACATTAAAATTTGAGAAGTGTTGATTAGAAAAACTTTCAGAAGGAAGCATAAACAAAAATAAATAAAAATATAGAAGACAGTATAGGAGGAAGAGTAAAGACAATGAATATAGATGATGAGATGCAAGTCTTGAATAAGTACAATTGTGGTCGCCAAAGGGGATTACAGAGAGAATGGAAGAGAAACAATATTTAAAGAAACCACAGCTAGGAGTTTTCTAAAACTGATAAAAGATATCAAGCCACAGATTCTAGAAGCTCTAGGAACCCAAAACTGGAATGAAAGAAAGTCCACACACAGATAAATCATAATAAGTCTGTTGAAAACCAAAGACAAAAACAAACAAAAACAGATTACCTTCAATGGAGTCCCTACTGAACTAACACTGACTTCTCAAGAGAAAGACTGGGAGCCAGAAGATTCTGGAATGATACCTCCAGAGGGCTGAAAAACATAACTACTAACCTAGAATTCTATACCCACAAAAAACGTTCTTTAGAAACTGTGACATGATAAAATTCAGACAAATAAAAAATGAGGTAAGTTTTTCTCCAACTACTTTGCACTAAAAGAAATATTAAAAAGTATCTTTCAGGTAGAAGGAAAATGATCCCAGATGGGAGTCTGGAGATGTGGAAAGAGACAACGAAAATGGAAAATATGTGAATAAATCGAAATTACTTTCCAGTGCACAAAATAATAATAATGCATTGTATGTTTAAAAGATATAAGCATTAAAATACAAACAACAGAGAGTGAAAGTATTAAATAAAACCAATAGTGTCCAGAAAGAAATATCAATTAAGACCGGATTTTGATGATATGTATTATAATCTCTACAATGAATAACTATTAAAAGAATGACTATAAATTATATAAAACTTTCAAGTTAATAGAGTGATAAATGCCATACATAAATAATTAGTCAAAAGGAAGGCCAGAATGGGGAGAAATAAATAGAATAGGCAAGGAAAATAGAAAACACTGAGTAAGATGGTAGATTTAATTCAAAATGTATCAATTTTTACATTAAGTGAATTGGTTGAGGTAGTGAATTGGTCTGCCTCCATTTGGGGATGTTTGCTGACAGTTCTTCAGTCTCTGCCTTCCCTCTTGCCCTCTGTTGTACATCAGAGAAGAAAAATATGGGTGCTCCCTCCTAAGGCGCCAGTGGGAGCTTCAAGCCACACAAGCCCTCTTGTTTGGGGACATCCCAGTACCAACACAATCTCCTAACTATAGTCCCCTTTCCTTGCTCTCAAGTCATTTCAGGCCTGCGTGGGAGGTCTCATCCGCTTTCCCAGGCAGTCAGCAATAAATCTTTCACATCCTCTTGATGTGTACGTATGTTGTCATTGGTCTCCACTTTCAAACCAAAATCTGGGTAGGGGTCTATCCTGCTTCTTCAGGGTGGTTAAAACAAGCTCTAATTAAAAGACCAAGATTACAAGACTTGATTAAAACTACAAACCCAAATACATACCATTTACAAGAGCTGAATCTAAAACAGAGGCATACCAGAAAGACTGAAAAGATTGAAAAAGATAATATGGAAGTCACTGAATATATTTGGTTTTTCCAAAGATAGACTGCAAAATAAAATGCATTACCGGCATCAAGAGAATACTTTTAAAAACACTTAGTTCGGAGGACAATGTAAGTATTCTAAAACTGTAGCCTCTAATAAAAGAGCCTCAAAACATCAGCACAAATCAAGCTTCAAACATGAAGAGAAACAGAAATGTGCAGTCATAGCGGAAACTATTGCACACCAATTTCAGTAACTGGAAGAACAAGGCGATAAAAAGCTGGTAGAAATACAGGAGAGGTAACAACATGAGCAAACTGACACAGTGGACATATTTCCTACACTTCACACTGCAAGATACATTTTTATTCTCTCAAGTGGTATTATATAGAGCTTTCTTTTTTATCAATCATTGAGCTGTATTGAAAGTTTTATTTATATTACTGCTTTTGTACTACTTTCCACAATACTTCAGAGGTTCTCCACCTAGGATCAAGACCCTTCACGGTGTCAGAAACCCAGCCTTGTTCTACTTTGCTGTTCCACTATACATATATTTCCACTTTGAAGGCTGCCTCAGTCCAAAGTGGCTGCTGAAAACTCCAGCTATTAGGATCACATTTCCAACACAGGAAGGAAAAGATGGATTTCATAACCTCCTTTTAAATACACTTTCTACAATTTGCAAGTACTATTTCTACTTATATCTCATTGGCCAGAACTTAGTTACTTTCACATCTAGCTCCACAGAAAGCTGGGAATAGAGTCTTTATTTTGGTTGGCCATGTACCTAGTGAAAAAAAATGGAAGATTTCATTGTTACACAGGGAAAATAATAATGATATCCAGATACTGAAATAGAGAGGGGAAAAAAAAGATTCACATTTTTATCTTATTTAATGGACATTTTCTCCAGCCTCAGCCTATTACCATCGAACAAAAAGACAGAATTTGCCCCCTAGGATCCCCTCTGTCTGTATTCCTTTGGTGTGGTATGAAGGGGGACAGCAGGGAGGAACAGGCAAGCAAGCAATTACTAAGTCAAGGGAGCTTTGCATCCATACCCTAAACATAGTAGGTTGACTAAATAGGCTGTGGAGGTCTGGCTTTGCAAGTTAAAGTGAGTGACTACACAGAAACTGAAGTCATTAATAAGTATAGCCTCTATTTCATGTAGGATATCCAAGTCTAAATCAAATGCAACTGTTGGAAGGCCAGATGTTATTCCCATTGCTACACTGCAGTGTTTTCCTGGAAGTGATCTCACCCTGATGGTAATGCTGTTGTCCAACTGTTCATACTATTTATATCTAGAAACCCAGCTTTCAGGTTTAAAATGCATCAAGCTGCAAACAGCTATTGCTTTGAATGCTGAGCCTGTTATCGAAAATTCAAGCAGAATCCTCAGGCAGTGAGGTGTTAACTTTGATGGCTGTCAGGAGGCAAAGTCTTATGTAACTTGTAAACACGTGGGTCTATCATCACTCATGGTTCTGGACAACACCGCCACATTAACTGATGTGGGGAATCAAAGTCTTTGCTGTCCTCTTCTATGAAGAAAAAAGTTAACTGTGATGAGTTATCTGCTATAGATTAGAAATTATATAACCTCAAAGCCAAAAAGGATATTTGGTAAGAACCATAAACAGAGTGCCAATCCTTAAAAGAATAAACAAATAAAAAACAGCTACCAGAAAAAAAGTGTGATGATAACCTTTGTCTGAAATATTTTCTTCTTTTTGTTTTTCTCTTTTTAAAATTTGAGGGTAAAGAAAGGCACTGTGAGAAAACAAGCTGTTTTTGAAGAATAGATTTTTTAAGGATAATGTTATCATTTCGGTTTTACCTATTCATCTCACAAAAACATGACTAGTATGATGAAGCAAAAATAATACAGTTATTAACACATCGATAGGTATACACATACAGCAGTTCATTCACATTATAAAAGAAATGGAACATTTAGATGGTTCCTATGCTGAGCAGCAGTATGAGGACAACTAATGCCTAAGACTGATAATCACGACAGCTCCCATTTCTGGGCAGGATACTTTCTACGGGCCGGGTCCTGTGCTAAGCGGTTAGTATGCTTTATCTTACCAAACAGAGGTCCTATAGTTATCCCCAGGTTCAGCAGACGAAAGCATGGTGCAGGAAGGCTATGTCACTGGCCCCAACCCACATGGCCCGTGAGGAGTGCAGCTGGGTCTTAAGCCCAGGTTGCCTACTCCAGACCTCATCCTTGTAGGCCTGGGATTAGATGAAACATGTTGTGTTATGGGTATAACAGTAGTTAGAGCTCAGCTGTCCCTGGTGGCTCAGCTGGGAAAGAATCCACCTGCAGTGCAGAGACCTCAGTTTGATTCCTAGGCGGGGAAGATCCCCTGGAGAAGGGATAGGCTACCCGCTCCGGTATTCATGGGCTTACCTGGTGGCTCAGATGGTAAAGCATCCGCCTGCAAAATGGGAGACTGGGTTCGATCCCTGGGTTGGGAAGATCCCCTGGAGGAGGGCATGGCAACCCACTGTAGTATTCTTGCCTGGAGAATCTCCATGGACAAAGGAGTCTGGTGGGCTACAGTCCATGGGGTTGCAAAGAGTCAGACACACACACTATGTTATGGTAACTTAGTCACGCACCTGGCATCTAATGAGCTGCCAATAAAGGTAAAATGTAGGATATTTACACAAAAACAGACTAAAGCAAGTTGCAACACACATACCTTATCACTTCCATATCACTGAAGGTGCCTGAGAAGACAGTTAAGGTAATGAAAGATAACATGGTCAAGGTTTCCTTTTTGGTTCTACCACTGCTTCACAGTTACCCCTGGGGAGCAGCCCTGGATCACTCCCCGAGAGGCTGTGTGGCTTTGGACTAATCACTTACCCTCTCTGGACTGACCTTCTTCTGACTGGAATGATTCCTAAACTTTCCCTTTGCTCTGAATTTCTACAATTTTAAGTCACCTCTAAGATTTTGCCTGTGAAAACCAGTCCGGGAGCCCAGGGAAGCTAAAAGCTTCCTTCACTGTGCAGAAAAGATTAACTGCCCTATTAAGAAAGAGAGCCAGGCACTGAAAGGATCAGCATTTTCCACAAAGGATCAACTCTTGTTTCGATGGCAACAGGCTGTGGTAGCAAAACTGCAAGCTTCCAGAGTGGGCATGACTCAAAACCAGAGGGCCAGGGAAGACGTTTAGAAGAGCTGATGGAATCGAATTATGCCAACGACTTTCATAATCCTGCTCTGTGTGAGACCCAAGTGCGTCAGTCCAGATGGAATCGCACACAGGCTTTCTGCCGGGGGCAGAGGCCGAGGCTCCGAAGTCTGCTCTATGGCGCCCACTAGTGGAAGGCCACACTGTGGCGAGGCAGACTTGCCGGCTGCGGGGTTCCAACAGCTCCACACTGTGTAAGCCCAAAGTTCACGCATGCATCTCCTGACTAGAAAAACAGGAGAAAAAGGAAGTGTCTTGTCCAAGTCCATCAGCTAGCTAGAGACAGAGCTGACCTTCTGGCAGCCATTTTGGTCAACACGGAGAAGTTATCTTTTGTACAACAACCAATGGTTCTCTAGCATAACCTACTATTTCATGTTCGTTTGTTGCAAGATCCTGATCGCCATATGAAAAGAAAATGCAAACTTGCTCTATCCAAAACCCAAGGAAATATAAAATGTCTGGACAAAGTCTTAGGTCTTCTGATTTTTGTCATTTAATAGCTGTGCAAATAAATGCTAGGGATCCCATGAATATTTTATTGGAATCAGAACTCCCATGAATATTTTATTGGAATCAGAATGGTTCAGAGAAAAAAATTATATTGGAAGTAAGAATTATTTGACAGATATTTTGAACTTCTCATGAGTGACCAGGAGAGCATAGTACTAACTCTCAAATATAAAAAACCTGACAAAATCCACCAAGTCATCTCAAGTATTGTGGTGTATATCTGTGTGTGTTAGTCAGTCACTCAGTCATGTCCAACTCTTTGAGACCCTATGGACTGTAGCCCGCCAGGCTCCTCTGTCCATGGGAAAGAGTGGGTTGCCATTTCCTCCTCTAGAGGATCATTCCAACCAGGGATTGAACCTGTGTGTCTTGTATTGCAGGCAGATTCTTCACCATCTGAGCCACCAGGGAAGCCCCCAAGTATTATGGTAGTAATGCCATTTATTTTCTGGATAGTTAACCATACTTGAAACACTAAGAGTATCTGTGTTCAAACAGCGTTTAACCATGTTAGGAAAATAAAAGCAGCATGTGACTCAATTCTTATCCTCCGAGAAGCTGTACATCTTCACAAGGAAATGAGATATACACAGTGTATACAGCATGTGACTGTATCTGAAATAAATTTAATGCCCCAGAAAAAAGTTTGGAGGGAGTCGTCTCAAGAAGGGCTACTGACAAATCTAGAAACAGCTAGGAGAACTTCATGGAGCAGACAGGACTTGAGACAGGACTCCCAACCTTAAAGGCTGAGAAGGGCACTGAAGTAGAAGGAAAGGAAGACAAGTGTTCAGAAAAGTCAAACGCACAAGGACGCAGGGTGGTGGCTGAGGCAGGAGGAAGCTCCACAGAGAGAAAGAGTGTGTTCAGAGCAGTCCTGTCATGGCTCATCGCATCATGACTTTAGTTTCCCAAACCTCGCCCAATCCCTAGCTGGCTTCTCTCCTGCCTCTCTATCCAGGCTAGATCTCACGGTCAGCCTTTCCAATCGAGGTTGTCGACCCTATGCTTTAGCTATCCTGGGGCCTCCCTTTGCTCCGGTCCTGGGCAGTCAGACACTCCTGGGGCATCACAGAGACTGAGCTGCTTGGCAATCCTTTTCTTTGTTTCCCATTTATCAATGACCAGTCCAAACCACGTCCAATCTCATTCTGGTGGTCATTTCCTTGCCACACTCACATTTTCTATGCCTCTCATCTCAGAAGATTGAAGCTCTTCTACATGGGCACCAACATAACTTCTCCCCCCTGAAAATGTTTCTTTATTGCCACTTATTCTCCATGTTCCAGATCACCCCCTCACCTTTACACATCATATCCTCAGTTTAGACTATAATTAGGTCCCCCTGGTCCCCATATCTTCAGTCTCTTGCAGAAGAGAGCACTGTCTTTGCTATTGGGCATTCTGTGTGTTACATGAATATGAGACACACAGAGGAAAACATCTACCTTACGGAGTCAGTCCTGCAGCTTCTTTGATTTCAACTGGGATTAGTAATTGCCCAGGGAGACTGTCCTTGGAGACAAGAGGATGGATTCAAGAGAACTTCTCAAGGTCAGACCTTGAGATGGTCAAGGTCAGACCATCATCGCTTCACATGCCTGAGCTTCAGTTTTGGTACAAACAAGGAGTAGGGACAAATGAGGTAGTAAACTTGAAAACGAAAAGGGGTTTTTTTTCTTTAAATGGAACACACCAAGGAATGAACTCCCCTCAATTGTTAAATGAAAGATTGCTGAGTAAGCATTCTAATTTTGGTATAAAATTGTTTTCTTTCTTTCTTTCTCTGCCCACCCCTCCCACTCTCCTCCCGCCCCTCCTTCCTTTCTTTCTTTTCTTTCCTACAAGATTTGGGGGAAAAAGGAATAAACTAACTTTTGATAGTAAAAAGATGTTTCAGAATATGTGATAATGACAACAAAACCCTAAGTCATGTAGCGGGTAATCTGTTTTCATGTAGCAGGTTTTTGTTTCAAAAACTATGGGGCAGAAAATCTTTATTTATTTATTTATTTATTTTTTGCTCGTAAATGATAAATTGGAACAGTGTTTTATTTGCTATTTGTTATGAAAATGTGGGGGCTGCAGGCTAACCTCAATGCATGCTCCCTCCCTTGTGAGATTCTGTTTGCTCCACACACCGCCTACTCTTCGCTCTAACAGCCCTTCTTTTTCTGTATGGTTTGGCACTGGTAAAACAGAAAGATGTGCGGAGTGCTCACAAAATGCAAAACATACTAATGAAACATGGGAATTAGGGATTTTTTCCCCCACTGGCTCCATCATTTTCATTATGTCTTATTTCTTCTCTAACTCCTCATCAAAGGTTTTAAATTGAACAGACTATAAGGAAAGTTTTCAATGAGATTGTAATTGAGTATATAAAGTGTCCATAAATTAAACCAACAGAATGAAATTTTCTGAAGTCTCTTGAAAGCTCCGACGGCATGCCAAGCTTTCCTTCTGTCCTGGTTCAACTCTTGGAAATCAAACCACAGAGTTTAATTTTTTAATTCCTGAAGCAAAGGCACTACAATGTTGTGCTACTTAATTTTATGTATCAACTTGGATAGATCATAGTACTCAGATATTTTGTCAAAAGACTATATAAATGTCTCTGTGAAGGTATATTTTAGACTAACACTTAAAACAGCAGACTGTGAGTAAAGCAACTTACTCTATAATGTGGGAAGGTCTGAGTCAATCAAGTTGAAGATTTTGAGAGGAAAAAAGATAGAGAGGTACCCAAGGAAGGTACCTTAGGTACCTGCCCTCAGACTGCCTTGGACTCCAACCTGTAGCATCAATTCATTCCTGAGTCTCCATCCTGTCCACCTGCCCTGGAGATTTCGGAGTTGCCAGCCTCCATTACTACATAAGTCAATTCCTTAAGATAACATACACTCTCTCTTTTAGAATACAGTATGGTAGTGGTGGTTTAGTTGCTGAGTCATATCCAACTCTTGTGACCCCCATGGACTGTAGCCCTCCAGGGTCCTCTGTCCATGGGATTTCCCAGGCAAGAATACTGGAGTGGGTTGCCATTTCATACTCTTGGGGATCCTTCCTGACCCAGGGATCAAACTCGGGTCTCCTGCATTGCAGGCAGTCTCCTGCATTGCAGGCAGACTATTGACACTGAGCCAGCAGGGAAGCTCATAGTATACAGAGGGTTATTTTATATATATATATATAGAAAAAAATATATTGCTATTTTGTGTACACACTCACCCCCCCTACGGGTACTGTTTCTCTGGAGAACCCTAATAAAAGTGGATATTCTTTGTTAATTGCAGAGAGAAAACAACATCCCCAGCAGAAATAAATTCTCTGAATTTGGAATTACAGAGGATACTCTCCAGGCTAGGACTGTTATACTTTCCCTGAAAAGTTCTATTTACCCTGCTGTCTGGCAAAGGTTTAGGCAGAGTCATCTAGTCTGAAGGTCACACTCTGTCTTTTATGTCCATCAGGTCCAACCAAGTTCCTTTCTTTGATAGTTCCTATTTAGCAATAACAGGAAAAAATTGTTTTATGTCTCTGGTATATCTTCTGATAAAACAATTTAAAAGCAAAATTTGAAAACACAAGTGTATCTAGTCTTTGCACAAATATCTAAACACCCAACAATGACTCACCTGTCCTCTCTCACAGCATCCAACACAAGTATTCCTGCAGCAATTCCAGATCTCCCTAGGATGAAATGAAATTTTAAAATTCCATCTTTTTTGTTAGAAATAAGCAAACAGTGGGATTAGTCTTGATCTACAAGGCCGTCTGAAATGCTTCATGGGCTCAGCCAATGACAGGACCATCAACACTCCCCCTACCTGTTTCCCTCCACCTCCACCTGCACTCCCCCTCATTCTCACATCCAGGGCTGACCCTTCCGTGTTCTCAGTCTTTCCTGGCTTGCCTGCCTCCCTAATCATCTTTGCATTTTCACAGCACTTAGCTGAGTGCCTTGTACAAGCCACTCACTAAACATGAGCTAGAGTTGCTGAACAGTGGGGCAGTGCTGTAACTTTCAGAGCTATTTATGTTGACAGTTCCTTTTTTAGAAGGTGTCAGTAGCTAGAGAGACAATGTAGTCCCCAAACAGGAGAGCATCATTTCTTCCATTATCATAATTCATTTACTACTCAGTTTAAGATGTTCAGCTGGTCTGAGTCAATCTGAACAATGGCGCCAAGAATGTGTGTGTTGTAACCTCTGGCAACACTCTGACTATGTCTGTGTGTGGTGCAATTCCAGGGTTCAAAGCTCAGCGGGCCAATCACATCTGTTTACCATTGCTTGGGGTAATCTTGGTCTTTGTTTCCCTAGGTGGCCCTAGGATGTTTGCTTTCTGTTGGTCAAAGTACTAGCAGATGGTGAAACTGGGTGAGGAAATATGCCCACTGTGGGTCTGTAAGTATTTGATAGAGTGATGACTGTCTATTGACTGGGCTTAGTACATTCTGGAAACTTAAAATCAAATGGTCAGTTCTGACACAAAATTCTCAAAAATCCTCTGGTGGGATTTTAAAATCAAGAGACTCTCATCTGAACAAGCAGATTTAAATAAAGAATAGGTTTTTTGCATATTTGTATCCAGTGAGATAAAGGACAGCTTCACTGGTAAAAGTTCAAGTCCAATTTAAATCTCACAGGCTAGAATGATCTTGTTTTGCATAGATGACCACCACTGCCTTTTAGCTACAAAGGTATGCAAGAGATAATCAGTTGGTTCACAAGTGTCCTTGAGAGCAATCTTAGGTAAAATACTAATGGCTGTAGGCAGAGAAGGTAGACATGGTAAATTAAGAGTTGGGAGGAGTAGCCTTCTCATTTTTGACCTTCTGCCCTTAGCACACAGTAAACAGAAAAAAGGAGGACCTTTACATCCTACATAGGTATAAGCATTTCCCCGGGGTCATGGCCAGATAGAGACATACAACTTCATGTAGGGACTGTGCACAGAGAATAACCAATAGATACTGCCCCTTAGGAAAACCTGACATTCCACATACCAGACAAAGACTATAAATCAGCTACTTTAAATAATCAAAGAACTAAGGGAAATCATGTATAAAGAAGTAAAGCATGAGAACAATGTCTCAACAAATAGAGAATTTCAATAAAGAACAGAAACTACATGTAAGAGAATCAGAGGAGAATTCTAGGGTTGGAAAACACAATTACTGAATTAAAAAATTTTCTAGTGGGGCTTAAAGAAGATTTGAGCAGGGAGAAGAAGGAATTAAGAGACTTGAAGATAGGTCAATTGAGATGATCCAGTCTAAGAAACAGGAAGAAAAACGAGTGAAGAAAAATGAACTTAGAGGTTTAGAGAACTGTGGGGAACCTCCAATAACACCAGTATATGCATAATGGAAGTCCCAGGAGGACAGGGGAGAGATAGAAAGGGGTAGAAAGAATATTTAAAGAAATAATAACTGAAAATTTATCAAATTTGATGAAAAACATTAATCTACACATCCAAGAAGATAAACAAAATCCAGATAAGATAAACTCAAAAATGCAAAGATTGGACACATCATAACCAAACTTTCAAAAAACAAAGCCAAAAATAGATTCTTGAAAACAAGAAGAGAAAATGAATTCTTCACAAACAAGGAATTCTCAAAGAGGCTAACAGTTGATTTATCATCAGAAATTGTGGTGGCCAGAGGCAGTGGTAGGATACAGAAGAAACATATCGAAAGTACTAAAAGAAGGTTGTCAACCAAGAATTCTCTATCTGGCGAAATTATCTTTTAAAGAGCCTCTTGATGAAAGCGAAAGAGCAGAGTGAAAAAGTTGGCTTAAAACTCAACATTCAGAAAACTAAGATCATGGCATTTGGTCCCATCACTTCATGGCAAATAGATGGGAAAACAATGGAAACAGTGAGAGACTTTATTTTTGGGGGCTTCAAAATCACTGCAGATGGTGACTGCAGCCATGAAATTAAAAGATGCTTGCTCCTTGGAAGAAAAGCTATGACCAACCTAGACAGCATATTAAAAAGTAGAGACATTACTTTACCCACAAAGGTCCGTCTAGTCAAAGCTATGGTTTTTCCAGTAGTCATGTATGGATGTGAGAGTTGGACTCTCACATCCAGCTTTCTAAGAAAGCTGAGTGCCAAAGAATTGATGCTTTTGAACTGTGGTATTGGAGAAGACTCTTGAGAATCACTTGAACTGCAAGGAGATCCAATCAACCTATCCTAAAGGAAATCAGTCCTGAATATTCGCTGGAAGGACTGATGTTGAAACTGAAACTCCTGTACTTTGGCCACCTGATGCAAAGAACTGACTCTTTGGAAAAGACCCTGATGCTGGGAAAGATTGAAGGCAGGAAGAGAAGGGGATGACATTAGGAGGAGATGGCTGGATGGCATCATCGACAGGATGGACATGAGGTTGAGTAGGCTCTGGGAGTTGGTGATGGACAGGGAAGCCTGGTGTGCTGCAGTCCATGGGGTCGCAAAGAGTTAGACACGACTGAGTGACTGAACTGACTGATCCTTTAAAAAATGAAGGATAAAAAAAAAATGAAGTATAAGTTAAGACTTTCTTAGGTAAAAACTGAGAGAATTTGTTACTAGCAGATCTGCTCTAGGGAAATGTTACAGAACTCCTTCAAGCTGAAATCAAAAGACACCAGACAGTAACTTGAATCTCTGTGGAAAAAAACAGCATGTACTGATAAAACTACAAAAGTAAATAAAGCAACAAACATAAATCTGTATATTAATGAGCATACAATGTATAAAGGTATAATTTATATGACAAAGCACAAAGGAAGAGGGGAAGAGTGAAAAAAAGTTTCTGTATACTACTGTAGTTAATTTGGTATTAATCTGAACTAGATCATTGTAAGTTAATTTATAATCACCAGGGCAACCACTAAGGAAATAATTCAAAAGTATACAGCAAAAGAAATGACAAGGATGGGATTTTCCTGGTGTTCCAGCGGCTAGGACTCCATGTTCCCCAAGCAGGGAACTAGAACCCCCTGGTCAGGGAACTAGAACCCACATGCCACAACTAAGAGTTCCCATGCTGCAACAAGAAATGACAAGGAAATTATAAAGTACAATAGAAAATATTTATTGAACACAAAAAGAAGGCAGTAAACAGACGAATATAAAAGACTATTTTCAGATTAAATGAACTTGTATATAGACAATTCTAAGGAATTCATAAAAAAAAATCTGTAACAGCTAAGAAACTAATTTGGCAAGCTCACAGGATACAAGATATATATATACAAAAAGCAGTTGTGTTTCTATATATTCGGAATGAAAATGGTATTGATGAACTTATTCCCAGGGAAGGAATAGAGATGCAGATATAGAGAACAGACTGTGGTCACAGTGGGGGAAGGAGAGTGTGGGACAAACGGAGAAAGTAACACAGACATATACACACTATCATGTGTAAAACAGATAGGGGTGAGAAGTTGTGATATAACACATGGAGCACAGCCAGACACTCTGTGATTATTTAAAGGGGTGGGATGGGGTGAGGGGAGGAAGGCTCAAGAAGGAGGTGATATATGGCTGATATATATATTTAATTATGGCTGATTTGCATTGTTCTCCAATTAGAAAATAAATTAAAAAACAATTTCATTTATAATGGCATCAAAAGGAATAAAACATTTCATAATACACTTAACTGAAGAAGTGCAAGATATGTGTCCTGGAACTGCAAAATTTATTGAAAGAAATTAAAGAGAACCTAAATAAATGGAAAGACCCCCCCCCACCATGTTCAAAGGTTGTAAGACTTTATAATGTTAAAATGGCAATACTCCCCCATTGATCTACAGATTCAACTCAATCTCTATCAAAATTTCATCTACCTTTCAATTTTGTTCAGAAACTGACAAGATGATTCTAAAATTAACATTGAAATGCAAAGGATCCAGAATAACCAAAACAATTTTGAAAAAAGTAGAAAAAGCTGGAAGACTCATACTTCCAGATTTCAATATTTATGCTAAAGCTACAAATCAAATCTGTGTGGCACTTCCACAGGATATACATATAGATCAGTGAAACAGAACTGAGATTCCAGAACAGCCAAAGTAATTTGGGCAAGGGTTCCAAGAACATTAAATGGGGGGAATAATAGTCTTTTTAATAAACAATGTTGAAAGAACTGGCCACCTACATACAAAAAAATATGAATTTGAACCCTCTACTTCATCCCATACAAAAAAGTTAACTTGAAATGGATCAAAAACCTAAATCAAAGAGATAAAATTATAACATTATTAGAATAAAACATAGGCATAAATCTTCATGACTTTGGATTAGATAACCGTTTCTTATATATGACATATAAAGCATGAGTAGCCAAAGCAGGAGGAAGATATATTTAACTTCATTAAAACTAAAAGCTTCTATGATTCAAAGGACACTATCAAGAAAATGAAAAGACACCCCACATATGGGAAAAAGATATTTGCAAATCATCTAACAAAGATTTTGTATCCAGAATATATAAAGAACCCTTACAACTCAACAATAGAAAGATAAATAATCCAATTAAAAACTGGGCAAAGGATTTAAATAGACATTTAAAAGACAAAGAAAATAGACAAAAGGGCAAAAAGCACATGAAAAGATGTTCAACTTCATGAGTTATGAGAGAAATTCAAGTCAAAACCACAACTATATACTACTTTATATCCACTAGAATAGCTATAATTAAAAAGACAGAATATAACAAGCATTGGTGAGGATGCAGAGAAATTGCAACTCTTAGTGCTGGTAGGAATGTAAACTGATGTAGCCACTTTGGAAAACCATTTAATAGTTCCTCAAAAATCTAAATACAGAGATACCATATGACCCAGCAATCCCACTCTTAGTTATAGGCCCAAGAGAACTGAAAACACATGTCCAGATAAAAACTTGTACATGAATGTTCATAGTAGCGTTATTCGTAATAGCCCAAAGTGAAGATAATCCAACTGTTCACCAACTGATGAATGGAGAAACAAAACATAGTCTGTTCATTCAATGGAATATCATCCAGTGATAAAAAAGAAATAAAGTACTTACCCATGGTAAAATGTGAATGAACCTTGAAAACATTATGCTAAGAAGCCAGGCATGAAAAATCACATATTCTCTGATTTCATTCATATAAAATGTCCAAAACAGGCAAGTCCAGAGAGTGAAAAAGTAGACTAATTGTTGCCAGGGGCTGGAGAAAGTAGGGAATGAGGAGTGACTGCTCATGTGTCAGATTTTTTGTTTTGGGGTGATGAAAATGCTCTAGAATTAGATAGAGGCATGAGTATATGATATTGCGAATACACTAAAAAACCACTGCATTGTGCATTTTAAAAGGGTAAATTTTATGATATGTGAAGTCTCAATTTAAAAAAAGATCAAGCTATGTTAGCAGGTATAAAATATGCATGCATGATATTTCTATGTATACAAATATACACAAAACTATAGTTGTCGGGTGATTAGCAACTATAATTTCATCTGCACTCTTGTTTCTTCCTTGCCATGTACATTATAATTCACAGGGTCTAGAGTTTAGTATGTAAATTTGAGGGAGGGAGTTATTCTGTGTATCACACAGAATTACACTTAATAAATGTAAAAGGAATGATGTAAATAGAAAAAAAGTATGTTGTTTTATTCCTCTTCGTTTTGCCCCATTTCCAAATCCAAAAGAAATATTGACAACCTATGTCACCATGCTTATCCTTTGGCTTTTTGTGTTATCTGGCCCACCTGCAAGTACTCCTGGTTGAAAAACATGGGCCTAGGAAGCCAGGAAGGAAATCAAGGAGCAAGATGTTTGTAAACCCATTTGGTGTCACTCAAGGAGGATACATTTTCTAGTCCATTTTATCATGGAAAAGCAAAGATTTCTGACTAGACCATACAGTTTGTTGGAAAACCACTTAAAATTCTGTCTTTTTTGTTCTCATTCCACATTCACCAAGCCACTTTCCCAAGGGTTTTAACACCAAGAGAGCACATCCTCCCATTAGAGAGGAGTCATCTCTGTTGAAAATCATCAATCAAGATAGCTAGCTAGCTAGCTATCACCTATCTATCTCTGCATTCAGCTTCCTACAATCTGATGAACTTGAATCATTCTCCCTGAGTCAAAGTCTTAGACAACGAAAAGACTAAGGGTTAGACTCTGGATTAAGGGAAATTTACTTCCATCAAGGATGATAAATAGGTTTTTATATGCTAACCGACCATACTGGCACCATGATCTTGGACTTCCAGACTCTAGAACTGTAAGAGATAAATTTCTGTTGTTTATGAACCACCCCGTCTCTGGTGGTCTGTACAGCAGCCCAAACAGACCAAGATAAACACAAACTATTAACATATCAGAATCAATTTGTTCATAACCTCCTGCCATTTGGCCAGCATGATCACTCTGCTATTTCAGCACAAGTTCACTACCTACCTCATCAGAAGCAGAAGGCAGAGTTACAGAGAAGCAGAGACAGGACAGGAAACAATCGAGCCTTGCAACTGGGTGAGAGCCCGGTGGGCTACAGTCCGTGGGGTCACAAAGAGTCGGACACGACTGAGCGACTACCACACTTACATGACTTTATCTCAAGCTCTTCTAACAAGAGATGAGACTAATGTGCTGAAAGTAACTTAGTTCATCACAATATAGGAAAAGAAGAGTTTTATCACCCCTGCCCTCAAATTTAAATTTATAGCCAGTTTTGAATTTCTCCTCATCTCGGGACTCCCTACCTTTAGTGAAATGCTAAGAAAAAAAATGAAAAGATCAAGGCGTGAGGTACAGGTCGGGGCATAGTTGGTGGGGCTGGGGGTGGTGTCAGGGGGCTGGGGGTGAGTAGGAGAGAAATGTGAAGCCAACTTACAGTGCTGTTAGCTGACTACATCTTGCAAAAGTTAAATACCCATAATTGTAGCCCAATAAGCATTTGTAATTCCACATGTATTTCTTTATGAAGTATAGCTTAGAGAAGATAAAGCTGTCTATTAACAGATCAGTGTTTCTAATCAAAAGATTTCTACCATGTAGCAACCATCTGATCGTACCTTATAATCACTGGTTATACAAAAGAACAATGACAGTGCCTTCTGGTCCTGAGATCCCATTTCAAAATGGACACTTGCCAGCTTTGTTCAGAACAAATCTTCAGTTAGCTAGCTTATAAACAATATTTGCTTTAATTCCCATATTTTTTCCTTAAACATAATGGAGTTTAATTATTGTATTCAATAATTAACATTACAATTATTGGAAGCTGGTAATTTTTTGATGTAAATTTAGGAATATGGTTTAAGTAATTTAACATGCTGATTCCCATCATGATGTTTTTAAAATTGTCAGTTAACACCTAGACAAATTTAATTCAACATGTTCTTCATTCTAGTTACAAAGAAATTGTCAGGTATACTTTAGCTCGGGCTTCCCAGGTGGCACTAGAGGTAAAGAACCTGCCGATGCAGGAGACATAAGAGACGCAGGTTCCATCCCCGGGTCAGGAAGATTCCCTGGAGAAGGGAATGGCAACCCACTCCAACATTCTTGCCTGGAGAATCCCATAGACAGAGGAGCCCGGTGGGCTACAGTCCACGGGGTCGCGGAGTCGGACATAACTGAAGTGACTTAGCACAGCACGGCATACTTCCTATTAGGGATGTGCAACTTTGGCACGATGAACATTTTGGGCCAGATAATTCTTTGCCCTGGGGTACGTTCTATGTCTGGTACGATGTTTAGCAGTAGCCCTGGCCTCTGCCCACTATGTTCCAACAGCGGCTGTGTAGCAGTGACAACCAAAAACATTTCTAGACACTTCCAAGTATTTCCTGGGGGACAAAATTACTCCAGGTGAGAACCACTGCTGTGGATAAATGACCAATGAATGCCTAAGAGAGAATCTCTCTAGATGATTCTAACACAGCAAAACTTCCCCTCTTCCCCATAGGTTTGAATCCCAAATCTGTTACGTCCCCTCCACGTGATCTTGAGTGAATTCACCTAATCAAACTGTGCCTTTGTTTTCTCTTCTGGAAAACGGGAATGATAATATATATTCCAACTGCTATTATACTCCATCGTATGACTATATCTTTCATCCTTTTCTCTACTTATGGGTACTGTGGATGTTAATTTTTCATTATTACAAACAAGCAAACATTTAAAATCACATATTTAAAGAAATATAATTTTCTCAAAATTATAAAAGTATTTGCAAACATTACACAGATAAAATTAACTGATCATCCAAAAAAACCCAAGGGATATACTAAAGAATATACTATAGAAGGTCATACATTATTAATCTTATTTTCTGAAACATGCCCTACCCAGGGAATGAAAGATAGATCTACTAGTGGACAATATTAAATATTCATTTTTTTCATGTGGATATCCTCCCACCCGTCACAGCCCAGAGAAAAATCACTCTTCACCCAGCCTTGTCTTATCATTTCTGTTAATATTTAGTCAGCATTTCCAATAAAGTTAACTTCTTCAGATGAAAAACTTTTACGTAGGTCCTACATAGCCGTCTACAGAGTATTAAAATCTGACTCCTTCCATTCTCGTAAATTTTTGGGTCTCATACCAAATTGAAGACACGAGAGATGCAGAATTCTAAGGTTAAATAGCTAGAAAATACTAGTTCAGACTGGAATATTCTTCACAGAGTGCGTGGGGACAAGGCTAAGTGTCAGAGGAAGAAGCATTCTAGAGAGACAAAGACAAATGTTTTCCACAGGAGCCCTCCTTCTGGCTGCTCTGATTTCTCCTGGTAAGTCAAAATTACTGTCTTAGAATCCTGGCTGGCTTTTAAAAATTGATTCCAAGGACAGATTTGAAAGTCATTAACATTACAATCACAACAGAAACTTGTATATTTGGTTGTTAACAGTGGAATAGGAAGCAAAGCTGAAATAGAGACACCGACGCAGAGAACAAACATGGACACCAAGAGGGTAATGGCAGGGTGGGATGAATTGGGAGACCGGGGATGACATATATACACTACCACGTATAAGACAGAAATCTAATGAGAACCTACCGTATTGCATAGGGGAAAAAGCAGCTTTGTCTGTGTGTAGGACATACATTGTTAACTTTAAAAATGCATTCCAATAAACATTAGGTGCAGACATATATTATTTGATTCTGCTTATACAAGGTAACTAGAATAGTCAAGTTCATAGAGTTAGAAGGTATACTGGTAGATGCTGTTGCGGGGGGCAGTGAGGGGAGTGGGGAGTTGGTGTTTATTGCAGACACAGTTTCCATTTAGGAAGGTGAACAAGTTGGGAGATGGATGAAGAGTTGCACAACAATATGAATGTACTTAGTGTCACTGAAACGCACGGTTAGATATGGTTAACACAGTATGTTTTATGTTATGGGACTTGTACCACAATTAAAAAAAAACATTTTAAAAAAAGGCAGAATAGGAAGAATACATAGGGTCAGGAGTGGTTCTCAATGATTTCCTCCTGAATGTTCTATTTCTTTAATGAGAGAAGCAGAAAAGGAAGAACAATCTTAGTTTGGAATTAATTGGAACAAAATTATAAAATAAAGTTTGTATGAGAATCTGATTTAGAAAACCCCTGACACAAAAATTAGTATGCATTAGGACAAGGGGAACACTCCCCTGTCATAGCAAAAGAGCAAATGAATACATTAATTTCTTTTTTTTCTCTTTATTTTTTCCCTTATTTTTATTAGTTGGAGGCTAATTACTTTACAATATTGTAGTGGTTTTTGCCATACACTGACATGAACATTAATTTCTGATAATAATAACTAATATATGCCTCAATTCTGAAGGATAAATATTAGTGTCAAAGTGACTTGAAGCTTGGTCCCAAGGCATAAGACTTGTGAAACCCACCTTTTAGAGGTATATTCAAGAATATGCTTAATGGTCATATTCTGTAGCTTCTTTTCATAACATATATTAATGAATAGCAAAATACCTTTAAATACAATCAACAACCAAATTAGCAGATTCCTGCTTTTGCTTCCATTTTTTGCTAGTTTGCTTTGAAGTAAAACAATGAGTTTCTTAATGCATCTCTCTGTGAATATAAATAATTAGAAATCCAGGAAACAATTTAAAGGAACATTTATCAAGTGCTTACTCTAATAACGAGAAGTTGTCTGGAAAGTTTGCACAAAACATACGAAGAAAGCCAGCCCCCTCCCTCCATGTTTTACTGCTTCTCAGTTTTTCAAATAATTGTCATTACTCACTTCCCCACCTTCTCTTCACACTCCACTCTAGGCTAAATTACTTTGACATGTTCTTATTTCTAAGAATCTCCTCTTCTATGTTAACGAATATGAAAGAGATCCATTTAGTGTTAAATAAACTTTGCTAACTCATAGTTTGTTTTTCCTTAAATTCAAATATCTTCTTGGATCAAGACTAAAAATAAAGAACATTTCGAAGTTACTCTAGAATCATTTCTTTGAGCCATGTTGTTTGATTATTTTGTTTAACCTAATCATAGAATTCCCCACGCCAAGTCATAAGCAAAGAAAAATTTTAAAGCACAATCTACAACTTTTTTGGGGGGGGGATAATATAAAACAAATAATAAAGATGAATGCTTGTAAATAAACTTACAAATACTCTGTATGTCAGAAAACAAACTTCCATGGCCAGGGAAAAAAGAGCCATCTTATAGCTGAATCAGGAGTTAAAGGCAGGCCACCCCATAAACTACAGAAAAAATCAGAGAAAAAGTATAATGAAAAGAGAAATTTTGAATCTACTGGGAGACATGAGGATAATGGATATTGGGACTATGTGGTCAGGAAATCTGCTTCTCATGTTTTTCCTTTTCAGCACTGGCTGGACCATGGGCTATTATATGTGCTGGCAAGTCTTCCAATGAGATCAGGACATGTGATGGCCACGGCTGTGGCCAGTACACGGCTCAAAGGTAATGGGGTTTCACACATACGCTCTTTCAGCTCAACCTCTTTGCTCAGTGTCCTTGCTGTAAGTTTCCACAAGTGCTCACCATCCTCTCCCTTCTGACAGCAGGAAAATTCAGAGGCAAAACCAGTTACATTACCATGTCTGGAGCAACTTCCAAGAACAGGGCTTCAACTGGGGGCTCTGAATTGAGAAGAGAGCACTGCATACAGACCACAGAGAGGAGAGCAGTGTTTTCTCTCTCTGTGTTTTCAAATGTTGACTCGTCTCACCTGGATTTTCCAACATGAAAACCAAACTTTACCATCCCATTTTATAGATGAGGAACTTGAAATGGGACACCAAAGGGTTGAGGGACCTGCCAAACACAGTTGAAGGTGGTTGAAGGCTGGGGGACTAGGATTCAGGCTTTCAGCTCTTCTTCCTAGCAGACTATGGTGCTACTGACCCAGGCTTTAGGAGGTAAATACCAAAGTCTGGCCCTAAGCAGGTAATCTCTTCCAGACAGTGAGGGACATACTATGAATTTTCAACAATTCTCAGTACTACTTAGGGAGTGCCACTTTCTGATGAAATAGCAACATGTCCAATTGCATTTAGAGAAGGCAATGGCAACCCACTCCAGTACTCTTGCCTGGAAAATCCCATGGACAGAGGAGCCTCGTGGGCTACAGTCCGTGGGGTCGCAATGAGTCAGACACGACTAAGTGTGTACAGCACACGCAGCAATTGCATTACCAGTCACCACTCTAATCACAGAACTCTCACTCACACAGATACTATTCACAAAGCAACGTCTCATACATAGAATAGGGCTGAGAAATGGGACACAGGGGAAAGTGGCCTCTGAATTGCCAAAATTAAGGCTCAGTTAGTTCATAAACCCTAAAGTTTATGCACTTGACTCATTCAGTAACTTACTGGCCCCTCACATGGAACCTGCTCGATGTTGCTATACACATAATCCTGATGTATCTGGCTAACAATCCTGGTGAATCTGACGTTCAGGTAGCCTATTAGAAGGGAGAAGAGCCTGGTAAGAGAAGGAAGAGTGAGGACTGTTAGAGACAAACCTCAGGAAACCTTACAACCTGGGATCATTTTGCATTTGTGCTCCACACAGTTTAATAATTGTAGGAGGTATCAGTCACTATATTAAAATGTCATACACAATAAATGATGTGTATAGATCACTGAGAGAAAATAAGACTATGTTTCTTTTTATATAACAGGTTCCCATAAAAAATCAACTCTTTTCTAAGTGGTCTTGCAGATGTAAAGATGCAGGTATCTATAATGTTTATTTAAATTGATTGCCTCATCTCCCCCAGATGCCATATAATATTAACGGCTAACATTTTTTTTAAATGCCTCTTGTGAAAAAAACAAAACAAACAAACAAAAAAAAACGCCTCTTGTGTACCAAATACTATCTTACATGCTTTAACCTTTACAACGTGATTATGAATACCTGCGGAGAGGGAGGTGAAAACTGACTAAACAGAGTGAGGAAACCTGGGACATCCCAACATTTTTGATACCCTGGACTGGGAACAGTGAGTTAACCTCTGTTCCTGGCCAATAAAATTCCCAGGGCAGTTCTTCAGTCTGTTCATTCTTATTTACATCCTAGAAATCAGAGGCTTCACCAGGGTGTAGATGTCTTGTGCCCAGATGGCTCTACTGTTTACGCACCTTTCACCGGAATGATCATGGGCCAGGAGAAGCCTTATAAAAACAAAAATGCCATCAATAATGGTGTTCGGATCTCTGGAAGAGGTAAGAAGTGGTGTATGTACCTGGGGCATATAGTGGAGATCTTTGATGCTTATTTAATGTATATTCTATAGAGAGAAGTTTCATTCTTCTTTCAAAGGAACAAAACCTAGGAACTAAAGGACAAGGGTACCATACTAAAACAGCCCACACATTTTCCAAGATGTTTCACCACTTTCCCTACAGTCATCTTATTTATGCATACACTCCCCACATGGCTCTATATCTCACTGGGGCACTGTCCTCCTGAGGCCCACGTGGCTTTGCTTAACATCCTCCAAGCAAAATCACTTTCAGCAATATTAGCTATAAAGAATAGATGCTTTCATTTACCAGTTCCACAACTGGAAAATGTTGGCATTTCTGCAAGAGTTGATGTGAACTATTTTCAAATGTTCAGCTGTACATGTGTCTAGTGGTGAAAGTGAAGTCCGAAGCTGTAAAGAACAATATTGCATAGGGACCTGGAATGTTAGGTCCATGAATCAAGGTAAACTGGATGTTGTCAAGCAGGAGATGGCAAGATTGAACATAAACATTTTAGGAATCAGTGAACTAAAATGGACGGGAATGGTCAAATTTAATTCAGATGACCATTATACCTATTACTGTGGGCAAGAACCACTTAGAAGAAATGGAGTAGCCCTCATAGTCAGAAAGAGTCTGAAATGCAGTGCTTGGGTGCAATCTCAAAAACAACAGAATAATCTCAGTTGATTTCCAAGACAAACCATTCAACATCACACTAATCCAAGTCTATGCCCCAACCACTGATGCTGAAGAAGGTGAAGTTCATCAGTTCTATTAAGACTGACAAGGCCTTCTAGAACTAACACCAAAAAAGAGATGTCCTTTTCATCATAGGGCACTGGGATGCAAAAGTAGGAAGTCAAGAATAACAGACAAACTTGGAATAACAGGCAAGTTTGGCCTTAGAGTACAAAATGAAGCAGAGCAAAGGCTAACACAATATTGTCAAGAGAATGCACTGGTCATAGCAAATTCCCTTTTCCAACAACTCAAGAGACAGCTCTACATATGGACATTACCAGGTAGTCAATACCCAAATCTGATTATGTTCTTTGCAGCCAGAGATGAAGAAGTGCTATACCATCAGCAAAAATGATAATTGGAGCTGACTGTGGCTCAGATCATGAACTCCTTATTGCAAAATTCAGGCTTAAATTGAAGAAAGTAAGGAAAATCCCTAGGCCATTCAGATATGACCTAAAGCAAATCCCTGATGATTAAACAGCGGAAGTGACAAATAGATTCAAGGGATTATATCTGGAGACAGAATGCCTGAAGAACTACGGACAGAGGTTTGTGTAACACTATTGGGGCTTCCCTTGTAGCTCAGTTGGTAAAGAATCTGCCTGCAGTGCAGGAGACCTGCATTTACTCCCTGGGTTGGGAAGATCCCCTGGAGAAGGAAATGGCAACCCACTCCAGTATCCTTGCCTGGAAAATCTCATGGACAGAGGAGCCTGGTGGGCTGCAGTCCATGGGGTCGCAAAGAGTTGGGCACGACTGAGCGATTAACACTAATACTATATAGGAGGCAGTGACAAAAACAATCCCAAAGAAACAGAAACGCAAGAAGGCAAAGTGGTTGTCTGAGGAGGCCTTACAAATAGCTGAGAAGAGAAGAAAAGTGAAAAGCAAAGGAGAAAGGCAAAGATAGACTCAACTGAGTGCACAGTTCAGAGAATACAAAGGAGAGACAAGAAGGCCTTCTTAAATGAATAATGCCAGGAAGTAGAGGAAAATAGAGAAATAGAGGAAAAATAGAATGGGTAAGACTAAAGATCTCTTCCCAAAAAAGGAGCTATCAAGGGAACATTTCATGCAAGAATGGGGCATGATAAAGGACAGAAACGGTAAGCAAAAACAGAAGAGATTAAGAAGAGGTGGCAAGAATACACAGAAGAACTATACAAGAAAGGTCTTAATGACCCAGATAATCACAATGATATGGTTACTCACCTAGAGGCAGAGTATGAAGTCAAGTGGGCCTTATGAAGCATTACTAAAAACAAAGCTAGTGGAGGTGACAGAATTCCAGCTGAGCTATTTAAAATCCTAAAAGATGATGCTGTTAAAGTGCTGCACTCAACATGTCAGCAAATTTGGAAAACTCAACAGTGGCCACAGGACTGGAAAAGGTCAGCTTTCGTTCCAGTCCCAAGGAAGGGCAATGCCAAAGATCATTCAATCTGCTCAACAGTTGTACTCATTTCACATGCTAGCAAGGTTATGCTTAAAATCCTTCAAGCTAGGCTTCAGCAGTACATGAACCAAGAACTCCCAGGTGTACAAGCTGGGTTTCGAAGAGGCAGAGAAACCAGGGATCAAATTGCAAACATTTGTTGTATCATGGAGAAAGAAAGAGAGTTTCAGAAAAACGTCTGCTTCATTGACTAGGCTAAAGTCTTTCACTAGGTGGTTCACAATGAACTGTGGGAAATTCTTAAAGAGATGGGAATAGCAGAACACCTTACCTGCCTCCTGAGAAAGCTGTATGTGGGTCAGGAAGAAACAGTTAGAACTGGATTTGGAACAACTGACTGGTTCAAAATTGAGAAAGAAGTATGACAAGGCTATGTATTGTCACCCTGCTAATTTAACTTATATGCAGAGTACATTATGTGAAATGCCTGGCTGGATGAATCACAAGCTAAAATCAAGATTGCTGGGAGAAATATCAACAAACTCAGGTATGCAGATGATACCACTCTAATGGTAGAAAGTGAAGAGGAACTAAAGAGCCTCTTGATGAAAGTGAAAGATAAGAGTGAAAAAACTGGCTTAAAACTCAACATTCAAAAAACTAAGATCATGGCATCCAGTGCCATCATTTCATGGCAGAGATGGGGGAAAACTGTAAACAGTGACAGATTTTATTGTCTTGGGCTCCAAAATCACTGTGGATGGTGACTGCAGCCATAAAGTTAAAAAACACTTGCTCCTTGAAGGAAAACTATGACAAACCTAGACAGTGTATTAAAAAAGCAGAGACATCATTTTGCCAACAAAGGTCCATATAGTCAAAGCTATGGCTTTTCCAGTAGTCATGTAGAGATGTGATAGTTGGACCATAAAGAAGGCTGAGCGCCGAAGAATTGATGCTTTTGAACTGTGGTGCTGGAGAACTCTTTAGAGTCCCCTGGATTGCAAGGAGATCAAATCCTGAAGGTAATCAATCCTGAATATTTATTGGAAGGACTGATGCTGAAGCTGACGCTCCAATACTTTTGCCACCAGATGCGAAGAGCAGACTCAATGGAAAAGATCCAGATGCCGGGCAAGATTGAAGGCAAAAGGAGAAGAGGGTGACAGAGGATGAGATGGTTAGATGGTATCACCAATTTAATGGACAAAAATTTAAGCCAACTCCAGGAGATAGTGCAGGACAGAGGAGCCTGCTGTGCTACAGTCCACAGACTCACAAAGAGGGGGACACAATTTAGCAACTGAACAAAAACAACATTTTCAGAAGTTCTATGTTCTAGGTAAAGTCAGGTCTCCTGGTACTACAGGTCCTAGGCTTCTTATTTGGTTGTTTTAAATCTATTGCAGTAGAATATACACACAGCAAAGTGCACAAAGCAAAAATGGCCAGCTCTATGAATTTTCACGAAGTAAGCACACCAGTGTAACCTGCTGGTTACACTATTTCAAGAAAAAGTACAACAGCAGCAACCCAGAGAGCCCTTGTACTACTTTTTAGCTTTTTTAAATCTTTTTGCCTAGTTTTTGAAAATGACTTAAATAGAATTAAACAACATGCACTCTTTTGAGCGGGGGCCTTCTTTTATTCCCATGATGTTTGCAAGATTCATTCATCGTTATTTACCTATAGTATCCATTGCATGCATGTATGTTTATTTATTTAATCATTCTCTAAATGGACATATGGGCAGTATCCAGTTTTAAGCAATTAGGAAAATGCTACTATGAACTTTCTAATACATGTCTTTTCATGAACATAAATTTGCATTCCTGCTGGGGGTGGGTTCAGTGACACTCCTCTCACCAAGGCTATGAGAAACACTTTGCTAGGCAGCCCGCATCCTTAAGGAGCTATCTGGAGGCTATCTTCTCTAGGCTTAAAATAAGAGAAATGACTGCCATTGAAAGGACTCCACTGAACAGTCACAGTTGGCTACCTTGACTGTCTATCCAACAGGCAGCAGAGGTGAAACAGTCATCAGATGCATCAGAAACAAGGATCTATGGCATTGTCTGGTTAATCACGGTGACCTAGAACCAAATAGATGGGCAGAGTACTAAAGCTTTATTTGATTTGTATAAAAGGAAATACTATAGGTCTGATTAACAAAAAATTCTGACCTCAATCAATTCTGGGTCTGAGAATCTTCCCCCAACGCTATCAACTGATTCCCAGACTTGAGTCAGTTTATAGTCCTGGGGGGGCTCTCTTGAATGAAAGGGAGGTTGAGCCTTTCTAAGGAAGGGCTGTCACAAAGCCAAAAATTTATACTATAAACCTTACTTGTAGCCATTCTCAAAGGGACCTGCTCTAGCCTTTTAGCAGGATGACTGCACACTGGAGATGAAGACACTTAAAACTTTGACACTAATTCCTAAAGACACAGAAGGCACTGTGGTCCCTGACTAGGGCTCATGGACTCAGGTGATCAAGACAGTTTTTCACTAGGGTCCATCTTACAAGCGGACTGAGTGCATCCACATGACTCCCTTGTAGCAACTTCCCTGGTCCAGAATGCATAGCTGGAATCAATATACTCAGCAACTGGCAGACGCTAGAGGAGTGGAGTTGCTGGGTCACTTGGTAGATGTACCTGCAGCATTAGCAGATACTGCCACCCGCTTTCCCAAAGTGGTGCTGTTCATTCACACTCCCAAGAGGAATGTGTGAAAATTCCACTTGCTCCATACACAATACTTGGTATTATCTACTTTTCTCATTTCAGCCATTCTCATGAGTGTGTAATGGTATCTCCTTTAACTTTAATCTTCATTTCCCTATGGCTAATGATATTGAGCCCTTTTTCATATTTATTGATAACACTGATACTGTGAAGTGCCTCTTCATGTATTTTGCAAAATGTCCGGTGTTTTCTTAAAGGTATGTGGGAGCTTTTTGTGTATTTTGGACACAAGTTCTTTGCCAAATATGTATTATAACTATCTTCTCCCATTTTATGGTTCCTTTTTTTTTTACTTTTCAAATGTTGTTTTTTAATAAACCAAAATTCTTATTTTTAATGCAGTCCAATTTAGTAATATCTTCCTTTACTGTTAATAATTTTTATTACCTGTTTAAGACACACTTGCCCACCCTGAAGCCCTAAAGATATTCACCCTATGCTTTTGTCCACAAGCTTTATTGCTTGACCTTTCATATTTAGATTTATAATCCTTCTGGAATTGGCTTTTGTGTAAGGAATGAGAAGAATCAAATTCTTCTCCCATATAGATAGCTGACTCCTTACCATTAACTTGCCAATACTGTTTTCTCCTCACTACACAGCAGTATCTTGTCATAAATCAAGGTCTGCATATATGTGGGTCTGTTTATGATCTTTCTACTGTGTTACACTGGCCAGTTGGTTAATCTTCCAGCAGTACTGCACTGTCTTAATTATCTTAGCTATAAAATACATCTTGATCTCTAATAGTATAAATCTTCCAACTCTGCTCATCTTTTCAGATTGCCTTGCCAAGTCCTGGGTTATCTGAATTTCCAAATAAATTGCAGAAGCAGTTTGTCGATCTCCACCAAAAATCTTGCTGGGTCTTAGATTGGGTTTGCATTGATTATACAGATCAAACTGAGAAGAATTGATGTCTTAGAAGTAATGGGCTTTTCAATCAATGAGCATGTTGTATCTTTCACTTATTTAGATCTTCTTGCACTGCTACACTAGTAGTTGTATTAGTATCAATGTAGCACTCTTGGGCATATTCTGTTTAACTTACGTATATAAAATGTAGCTTATGGATTTTGCTTAGATTTTCTACAGCAGTATAATAAAAGCCACATATGTAATCTTAATTTTCCGCATCCACATTAAGTAAAAAGAAACAACTTAATTTTAATATTTTAAGATCTCCAAATTATTAACATTTCAAAATGCAATTAATATAAAATTAGTAATGCTTAACTTTGGGGGGGTACTGTCTTCAAAATCCAATGTGTATCTTATCCTTAAAGTGCACCTAATTAGCTACATTTCAAGTGCTGGCCAGTCAGTGGCTAGCAGCTACTGTGTTGGACAGGACACGTCTATAGCCTTTCTTACGCTTTCTGTCCAGCTGACCTGTTTGCACTGACACCAGATGTGTTGAAGTCTTCTACTACTACTGGGTTTCTATTTATCCTTGTATCTCCTGTAATCTCTCCTTTATATGATTTTTGTGTTATATAATGATTATAATGATTTCTGTGTTATTTAGTGCCTGGATAGTTTTAACTATTATATCTTCATTGGATTTAGCATTATAATTGTCATTCTTTGTCTTGCTTCAATGCTTTTTGGCCTGAAGGTTAGAAGATCATAACCCTTGCTTTCCCTTTCCTTCCATTTGCAAGGTAAATCTTTTTCAGCCCTGAATTTTTATACCTTTTCAGTGACTGTCTAATTGTACACAGCACAGACTGTCATTTTGCTTTTCAAGCCAATATGAAAATCTTTTTAAAACATGAATTAACATTTATAGATACAACTCATATATTTTGTCCCAACACTGTTATTATTTTATAATTATGGTATTATAATGGTATTATTTCTATGCTTTGACAGGTCTTTTTTTTCTTCTGGTATTTAGAAAGCTTTGTATTCTTGTGCTTGTTATTTCTATTTTGCTTTGTTTTTAAAAGTCTGTTTTGTCAGAATCTGTCTTGAAGTTGACATTGTTCTGGGTCAATTTTTTCCAGCTAGCTGGTGTTTCTCAGCTATTCTTAATGCCTTTTTAAACTACTCATTTGAGTCTATTCTTCCTTCAGCATCTTGTAATTTTAGTCTTCATTTCTGATATGATTTTGTCATTTTCTTCTGTTCTCTCATTGAGTTCAATCAACCATCCTTTCTTTTTGTCTTTATTTTCATTTCTGCTCTTTAAAAAAAACCTTCTGATTCAAGGCTACTAAAACCTAGATAATGAATAATTTTACTTCTTCTTTTCTTTTAGGTTTCTGCATTAAAATGTTCTATATCAAGCCAATTAAATATAAAGGTTCTATCAAGAAGGGAGAAAAACTGGGCACTGTGTTGCCCTTGCAGAAAGTTTACCCTGGAATACAATCCCACATACATATTGAAAACTGTGACTTGAGTGATCCTACTGTCTACCTATAGATGGAAGACAAGCCGATCTTCGAAAAAGACAGCCATCTTCTTAAAACCTAGGCACCTATCCTGCTTTTCAATAAATTCGTGCTCAAATAGAAACATGATGAATGAAAGAAAGAAAAAAGCATTTTGATTTCAACTCATTGCCACTTTGATGTTTTGAGGGTCAGTTCATTTCTCAGGTCTGATCTGTAACCTATGGGATCAGGGGTGTGTTTTTTCTTAAAGATTTCTCAGTCCTAAATAAATAGGATAAACAAACATACAATTTCAAACTGGTGCCAACAGCAATGTTGACATTTCTAAAACTAGCTTTCTGCTTGAAAATAAGAAAAAAACCTTAAGTGTTTTTAGGGCACAAGATTAGAGTGTTGTATAATGCTAGACACATAAAGTTCATAAATACCAAGGGAATAAACTCAAGGCTTCTTTTGAGTTAAGGCAGTAAAGAATTTCAGGAATACCCTTAGGTTTTGGTATTGGTATACCCAACCACTTTGGTGGTTGGAGGGTGAAGAGTTTACATGGATAAGACAGAATTTGCCAGTCTTGACATCCACACATTCCCAACACTCTATATAAGTTGTTGACCTTCCAGGTAATGAATGATAGTAGTCCAAGGGAATATGGAACATTGATTTCAGAAAGTCTACATTACGAGGAATACTAAAAAGAAAGAGATCTACCCTGACCTGAAGTATCTCATGCAACCAAGTCCGTCAGCCTCATCAAGCCATATGCCTGTAACAGCTACTTATTTTTACACATCATTGTATATCCTTATGATTCTTTCCTGGTTATGCTGACAACAGGTATAAGAGGGAAATAAGACCATATGACTATTCAAAGGACCAGAAATAATACGGCTCTGTAGATCTTAGTCAGTAAGAAATGAGTGAGGTGAATTCCTCCTTCTGGAAACTTTCTTCATGAATTTTTGCTTAAACTTTTTGGAATGTAGAAAACTCCAGTTGAATGACTCCATTCCTAGTGTAGCTATGCTATTGGAAATGTAGTCAACTGAACTTTTTTACTAGAGAGAAGGGGCTGCATTGGTATACTAGCACCTATGTACAAGAATGTTCATGATATTACTATCTGTCATAGCAAAACCCGGAACAACTCAAATGCCTGTCAACAGTCAGATGGACAAACTGTGGTTTCATTACAGAATGGAATATTATACAGCAATCGTAATAAATGAACCTCAGCTAAACATAACAAAATAGATGAATCATTAAAAAAGCTCAAAAGAGCATATAGCATGATACTGTTTTATAAAGCAAAAACACAATTTTTAGGAACACATGTATATGTGATAAAAACATATAAAAAGGTAATCAAGCAAATAATAAACACTAGTTATCTCAGGACTGGATAGGGAAGGACCACACAGAAAAATTTAGGTTACTATCAATGCTGTAGTTTTATGGTTGGGAGGTGACTTCACGAGTATTTATCATCATGAATAAGATGTTATAGAGGCAATGGGACTCAGGTGGGTATCCAGGAAGACGACTCACTGATGGCTCTCAGGTAGTTTAGAGTCTACACAACACCATCAGTATTTTCTCATATCCTGTTAGATACTATTCTCTACTGTGTCATAACATCTTATACAAGGCTAGCAAATTAAGACTTTACGTTTTGGTTAAAAAGAAGAAAACTGTAACACTGGCACTGCCTGGTTTGATCATCTACCTTATTCATCTCCCTAGTGCCAAATAACTTTAGGTCATTCCCAAAGATTACATTTCTCTTCAAAAAACAAAGTCTGTGCTCCCACTGAGATCACAAAAAAGGAAATAGCATACAGATTTCAAAGGCAATTTTAAAAGGAGCTCTAAAATTTCTGAACAATGAAATATACACTTAGCCTTCTAAATAATCAACCTTCTGAAGTGACTGTTTCAGAAACCAGACTCATTACCCGGAACGGACAGCTTCTCCAAGGTAGAGCAAAATTGCTGCCTTCTGCCTAGCCTCCCACAGGCACTCTCGTATCTGTTGAACGCAAATGCGAACTTCAGACTGAAGGACTTCTTTCCTCAGAATCACTAGAATATAGCGCCCTCTAGTGCACTGTATCAGAAGGTTGTTTTGTCTTCTTAATTTCCTTTTCCTTTAGGTTTGAGTGTTAAAATGTTCAGTCTAAAGTACTGCACAGGTTCAAATGACAGGGAGGTAACAGCACCGAGTAACTTAATTTTCATTGTTGAAGGTGATTATAACACATACTTAAAATTTTGGTGTCAGATACTAGCTTAAATCGGAGAAGGCAATGGCAGCCCACTCTAGGACTCTTGCCTGGAAAAATCCCATGGACAGAGGAGCCTGGCGGGCTGCCATCTATGGGGTCGCACAGAGTCAGACACAACTGAAGCAACTTAGCAGCAGCAGCATTAGCTTAAATAACTATAAAATCCATCTTTATTTAGAAAATGTTTTTAGTTTTCTGAAAGTAAGTAATTTAATGAAAGAACAAGATAAGTGGTCAAGTTAAGAAGCCAGAGCTGGACAGGGAAGAGTTACTACACTCTTGTGACAACATTTATCACACTCAGAGCATATTAACAATAACATATGACTTTAAAAGCTGCCTAGAATATGTACAAATGTGCTCTGACTAGAGGGTGCACGGCAGTTTTAAGGAACTGAAAGAGGATGAGAACAGCAGGGCCAAGGGCACCTGGTGGGAGGAAACAAGGTCACAGAAGCAGGGAGAAGCCAGAAGCCAGAACCTGGAGGGTCTTATGGGTCATTTTAAGGACACATATTCATCTTAAAGGCAATAAATCGTAGCCATTGAAGAGTTTTGGTTGTGTTACTAACTAAACAACCACTTCTGCAAAGGATCTGGTATAGTTTCAGATACACAGTAAATAAATCCAGTAAACGTTGATTCCCTCACAAACACCCTCTAAAAAATTTACTTTTTATCTCAGTAGTGTATTTAACCAATTACAATCACAGGATCTTTATAAAATGAATTAGGGTTATTTAATGCTAATGTTGGAGAAGGAAATGGCAACCCACTCCAGTATTCTTGCCTGGAGTATCCCATGGACGGAGGAGCCTGGTGGGCTACAGTCCATGGGGTCGCAAAGAGTTGGACACGACGGAGAGATTTCACTTTCTTAATGTTAATCTAATGCCCATTTTCTCACAAGTTAATACAACAAAGTAGAATTCGAAATGCACTAGAAATTACAAGTTATTTATTGAATCATAACATGATCTTATATACTGCTAAAAAATAGAGTACAATTAAGCCAGCCTCTGTATGTCTACTTTGAGTGTACTCTTAGTTTCTAATACCAAATATTTGGTAAAGTGTATTAATGCCAAGATGAAACAGAAACAATCAACAATATAAAATTGTAAGTGACATAATTTAAGGGATCCAAAGCTCAATATTACAAATTTATTCAGCAAGTCAAAATACGCCTTCAAGGAAGGCTGAGGAACTTACCTAGAAACCGACTATTTCTATCAACTATCTAACCCACCATACAGTGTCTGTGCTCTATTTACGATTTCTGTCTTTTCAAATCTCTCATAGTTTCTCAAATGCTTCTGCTATAATCCATTAAGACAGTTTGTAAACAATACAAGATTTCACCTAACACATTTCAGCAATGCATCTTAAAATTTACATTTGCATAGACAGAAAGAAGCTAATCTTACAGATTAAAAAAAAAAGTTAATAATCTTTGGTTCAGGAGTCAATTACCAGAGAGGCATGACATCAGGAAACCATATTCTTCCCAGGTATTTGGAGACCTCAGTGTGAATTTCATCTAGGCTATAAACATCATCAGGTATCAAAACTTCCTCCATGATAGAGAGGTGGGTTAGCTTTCTCCTACACAGTCTCACAAACTCAATGAATGCACTGCAGCTAACTTCACATTCACTGAGACCCAAGGCTGTTAAGTTTTTACAGTGTTCAGCAATACAAATAAGTTCATTATCAATGACCTGAAGACCATTAGCACATACAACTAACTCTATTAGTCGGGGACAGTTAAGACCTAGCCGTCCTAGAATCTCTTTGCTGACTGAACGACCAAAATAAAGATGAGTAACAGGGGGTTCTTCTTTGAAGAACGTCTCCATTTCCTCTTCATATAAAAAGAAGTACATAACAACATTCACTCCAGGGGAGTGTTTAGTAAGTGCATCCCAACTTTGTCTTTTAACAGAATGAAATTCAATTTGTCCAGGATTTTCACTCACAACATCTATTCGAAGATGCTCAAGGTTAGCATGAGTCTCATTTGAAAGCGCCAGGAGAAGTTCATCACTTAGCATGTAATAATTCAATGCCAGTTCTCTAAGACCTTGACAATGATCAGCTACACAAAGGATTCCTGCAGGAAATGGGGGGAAAATCCTTAAACACAATGAGTATGGATACTCACACAACATTTTGTGAATTTAAATTTGTATCAGTTATTCATTATTTCCTAGAATAGACATCTAATGATTTCTGAGGAGATGGATGCTGATATATATAATTTGCATGCAAATCTGTGTGTGTGTGTGTGTGTGTGTGTGTGTGTGTGTGCGCGCTCGTGTATATAAATAATTGTGTGCATATGTATACTTAGTCATGTCTGACTCTTTTGCAACCCCATGGTCTGTAGACCTCCAGGCACCTCTGTCCATGGAAATTCCCAGGCAAGAATTCTGGAGTGGATTGCCATTTCCTTCTCCAGGGGATCTTCCCCATCCGGGGATCAAACTCGCATCTCTTCTGTCTCCTGCACGTGCAGGCAGATTTTTTTACCACTGCACCACCTGAAAAGCCCCATATATATAATTATACATACAATAAAAAATATATATATAAGTAAGATACTCTTAGGAGAAGCAATTTAAACTATATTTAGCTTACATCAATACACTGAGTTCTTTTGAAAGAAAGATTAATGAATTACATCTCATAAGCATATAGTTTTCAACAGGAAATTATATTACTACTATTACTATAATAAAAACATCATATAAGCTTAAAAATATAACCTACCATCAGATGAAACATGAGGACAGCTACTCATTTTTAGGCGTCTTAGAGTATCACTATTATTGGCCACAAGAATGCTCAAAGAAGGATCATCCACTGGCATGTCTTCAATTTTGATTGACGACAATGATTTTGAGTTAACAAAAAGAACTGTAAGTGCTGACACAAAATGAGACTACCATGGCAATAAGAAAAAATTATAAAAACATTATTTTAAAATCTACAGCTGCAATAATTTCATCAAAACTATTCATTAATACATCAATATATGCTTATAATAACATAATAAAAGTGATCAACATATTACTGCTTTTCACAGTGCCATTAGCCAGGAGAAATAGCAAAGTATAGTTTTATTACTTTTATCATTGCTAAATGGAATAGTGAGAAAGGAAGAAGTTTCAAAGATTTCAAAAACACATCTTCCAATTATTTTCAATCTTAAGGATTTATTTTTCAACATTAAAAGGATATAATCTTATTTATTTCCTAGAATAGAGGTTGGCAAGTTATGGTCCACTGGCCAAGTCCAGTCCACTTTATCATATGGTTCATGAGTTAAGTATGGAAAGTGTTAGTCATTCATTCATGTCTGACTCTTCGCGACTCCAAGGACTGTAGTCCACCAGGTTCCTCTGACCATAGAATTCTCCAGGCAAGACTACTGGAGTGGGTCGCCATTCCCTTCTCCAGGGTATCTTCCGGACCCGGGGATCGAACCCAGGTCTCCCACACTGCAGGTAGATTCTTTATCATCTAAGCCACTGCATGGCTTTTACATTTTCAAATAGTTCAAAGAAAATTTTTAAAGAGGAGTACTTTGTGATAGGTAACAATTAAGTGAAGCTCTTTCAGGGTCCATAATTAAAGTCTGACTGCAGAAGAGCAGTGCGGGACTCATCTATGCACTGCTCTGCCTGCTTTCACACCACAGTGCTAGAGGTGAGCAGAATGACACGACCCACAAAGCCTGAAATTTACTATCTGGACTGAGTCAACACCCTAGTCCAGAATAAATAAACTCTTATCTGTTTTATTCATTCCTGTATTTCTAGCACCTAAAGTAGTATCTGGCACATAGTAAAAGTCAACATTTACTGTTGATAAATAAATGATGTCATATTCTTCAGAGACATTTTTTTCTAGCAAATTATCTAAACAAAGATACATTTTGAAAAATTTCTCTGTTTTGAAGATTGACAAACAAAAGTTTAGTTACAGTTTGACTTCATAATGGGTGGAACTCAGAACTTTTCAGATCCAGTATTTTTTGACACAAATAGAAAGTCTAGAAAACAAATCTATGCATTTTCCTTTTCAAAATCAACTTGGATTCTATCAAAGGCTCTACTGTCCCTATCAGAATGACCAAATTGGTTATACATCCTAATTCCTTTACAAGAAAACAACGGTTTATACTATTGTAAACTAGTTGCACAAATTCTCAAATGCTGGACAGCTAAACCTCTTTACTCAACTTTGATGTTGTTGTCCAGTCGTGCATGATTCTTTGTGACCCCATGGACTGCAGCACACCAGGCCTCCCTGTGCTTCACCATCTCCCAAAGTTTGCCCAAGTTTGTGTTCACTGCATCACTGATGCCATTCAGCCATCTCATTCTCTGACACCCTCTTCTTCTTCTACCCTCAATCTTTCCCAGCATCAGGGACTTCAATGAATCAGCTGTTCACATCAGCTCAGTTCAGTCGCTCAGTCACGTCCAACTCTTTCCAACCCCATGGGCTCCAGCATGCCAGGGTTCCCTGTCCCTCACCAACTCCCAAAGCTTGCTCAAACTCATGTCTGTCAAGTCAGTGATGCCATCCAACCATCTCACCCTCTGTCATCCCCTTCTCCTCCTGCCTTCAATCTTTCCCAGTATCAGGGTCTTTTCCAAGGAGTCACTTCTTTGCATCAGGTGGCCAAAATACTGGAGTTTCAGCTTCACCATCAGGCCTTCCAATGAGTATTCAGGACTGATTTCCCTTAGGCTTGACTGGTTTTATCTCCTGGCAGTTCAAGGGACTCTTAAGTCTTCTCCAACACCACAGTTCAAAAGCATCAATTCCTTGGAAATCAGCTTTCTTTATAGTCCAACTCTCACACCCATACATGACTACTGGAAAAAAACATAGCTTTGACTAGAAGGACCTTTGTTGGCAAAGTAATGTCTCTGCTTTTTAATATGCTGTCTAGGTTGATCACAGATTTCCTTCCAAGGAGCAAGCATCTTTTAATTTCATGGCTGCAGTCACCATCTGCAGTGATTTTGAAGCCCAAGAAAATAAAGTCTCTCACTGTTTCCATTGTTTTCCCATCTGTTTGCCATGAAGTGATGGGACCAGATGCCATGATCTTAATATTCTGAATGTTAAGTTTTAAGCCAGCTTTTTCACTCTCCTCTTTCACTTTCATCAAAAGGCTCTTTAGTTCCTCTTTACTTTCTGCCATGGGGTGGTATCATCTGCATATCTGAGGTTATTGATGTTTCTCCCAGCAATCTTGTTCCAGCTTGTGCTTCATCCAAGCTGGCATTTCGCATGATGTACTCCGCATATAAGTTAAATAAGCAAGGTGACAATACACAGCCTTGATGTACTCCTTTCCCAATCTGGAACCAGTCTGTTGTTCCATGTCCGGTTCTAACTGCTGCTTCTTGACCTGCATACAGATTTCTCAGGAGGCAGGTAAGGTGGTCTAGTATTCTCATCTCTTAAAGAATTTTACAGTTTGTTGTGATCTACACAGTCAAAGGCTTTGGCATAATCCATAAAGCAGAAATAGATGCTTTTCAGGAATTCTCTCGCTTTTTCTCAAAAATACTGGAGCTTCAGCTTCAGCATCAATCCTTGCAATGGGTATTCATGGTTGATTTTCCTTAAGATTGACTGGTTTGATCTCCTTACTGTCCAAGGGACTTTTAGGAGTCTTCTCCAGCACCACAGTTTGAAGGCATCAATTCTTTGGTGCTCTGCCTTCTTCACGGTCCAGCTCTCACAACCATACATGACCACTGGGAAGACCACTATACAGACCTTTGTCAGCAGAGTGATGTCTCTGCTTTTCAACACACTGTCTAGGTTTGTGATAGTTTTCCTGCCAAGAAGCAATCATCTTCTGATTTCATAGCTGCAGTCACCATCCACAGTGATTTTAGAGCCCAAGAAGAGGACATCTGACACTACTCCCACCTTTTCCCCTATCTCTTTGCCATGAATTAATGGGGCTGGATGCCATGATCTTAGTTTTTTTAATATTTAGTTTTAACCTGGCTCCTTCACTCTCCTCCTTCACCCTCATCCAGAGGCTCTTTAGTTCCTCTTTGCTTTCTGCCATTAGAGTGGTATCATCCTCATATCAAACGTTGTTGATGTTTGTCCCTTCTGTCTTGATTCCAGCTTGTAACTCATCCAGACCGGCATTTCTCATGATGTGCTCAGTGTACAGGTTAAACAAACAGCCTGACAGCAGACAACACTGTTGTACTCCTTTCTCAATCCTGAACCAGTCAGCTGTTCCACACAGGGTTCTAACTGTTGCTTCTTAACCTACATACAGGTTTCTCAGGAGACAGGTAAGATGGTGTGGTATTCCCACCTCTTTTAAGAGCTTTCCACAATTTATTATGATCCACACAGTCAAAGGCTTTGGAGTCATCGATGAAACAGAGGTAGATGTTTTTCTGGAATTCCCTGGCTTTCTCTATGATCCACTGAATGTTGGCAATTTGATCTCTGGTTCCTCTTCCTTTTCTAAACCCAGGTTGGACATCTGGAAGTTCTTGGTTCTCAAAATGCTGAAGCCTAGGCTTGCAAGATTTTAGCATGATCTTACTAGCGCAGGAGATGAGTGCAATTATCCGATGTTCAGCACATTCTTTAGTACTACCCTTCTTGGGAACTGGGATGAGGATCGACCTTTTCCAGTCCTGTGGTCACTGCTGGGTCTTCCAGATTTGCTAACATATTGAATGTAACACCTTGATGGCATCATTCTTTAGGGTTTTGAATAGTTCTACTAAACTTTATGGTGCCAAAAATTATTAGAGGAAAAGAAATAGTTTACTCTTTTTCCTTAAGAAATGTAAGGTTTATTTCACTTTTAATCAACTTCCAAAGGACTCTTTCAGTCCTGAAGAACACATTTAAGCATCAGAGTACATATTTCATTATAGTAACAATGTATTAATGCTTTTTAAAGACTTTTTTAAAAAAATGCAGACCATTTTCAAAGCTTTTATTGAATTTATTACAATACTGCTTCTCTTTCTATGTTTTTGGTTTTTTGGCTGCAAGGCATATGGGATCTTAGCTCCCCAATCAGGGACTGAATCCACATCCCCTGCACTGGAAGGCAAAGTCTTGACCACTGAACTGCCAGGGAAGTCCCTAGGTTAATACTTCTCAGGCAGATCAAAATTCTGTATCCATACATCACTTTCCCTCAGTCTGCAAATGAAAGAACTGAGGCGCAGAGACATCCACAACTTTGCCAGAAGCCACAGAGCTCATTTTGTGTGGCGGTGGGGCTTGGAATGAAGCCTCTGGTGACTGCCTCAGCTAACCCAGAAGCTGGCCCTGGAAGCTGATGTGCAGCAGAGAGATAGCCCAGAGTCTAAGAATTTCAGGCTAATCAGTTTCCCTATCTCATAAACAAGGAAATAACTATTTAGAAGTAGTAAGTTTTCATCTGATTACTTGAATCCCCAAGTGACCCATTTTTTTCAGCATACCTCTTAAAAAGATTAACAGACTAAGCAGAAATGCATTCTAAAAGAGAGCCATGACCCAGTTAATGAGAAAGGAGATGCTGCTATTCCTCCATCCTCTTCTACAGGAAGGTTTCCATTAGTCAGTTTTACTGATGACCAGAGTTCAGTGCTTACTACACATGAGGCACTATTCTAATTCTGGGTTTATTATGGTAAATAAGCAAAAGAGAATCCCTGCCCTCAAGGAGTTGATGTCTTCTGTTTGAGGAGAAGAAGAGTAAACATTAAATAAAAAGGTGATTTCAAGTCCTGATGAATGATGTAAAGAAAATAAAACACTGTAGAGAGTAACTAGAGGGGGTGTTGTTTTAGCAAAATGGGTCAAGGAGGGCCTCCCTGAGGACATGGCATTCAAGTCAAAGCCTGAATGAAGAGAAGTCAGTCATTAATTTCTGTGGCAGAGACTGCTGGTTGCTTCATAAGAACCATCATCCTTTCTTCTTTGGTAATCTGGTTCTAATTCTTAGCTGGGCATACTGCCACCCAGCTAAAAGACTTTCCTCGCTTCCCAGAGATGTGCTGTGGCCACAGAGCTAAGCTGCCCAGTACGACAGACAAAAGTCCTATGTGGTACTTATGGCTAGTCTTGCACACCTTGAAAGGGAGAGGGCACACTCTTCTCCCCCCATTTATTCCCTCCAGTGGTCTAGAACAAGGACGTGATGGCTGGAGCACAGAAAGCCATCTTGGGAAATGAAAATGAAGTAAACACCGTGGAGATAAAGGAAGTGCCTAGGCGGAATGTGGGTTCCAAATGACTTCATACCAGCTAGGGACTGTGGCCCTATGGATTTCTTTAGTATAACAGAAATAAACCTCACTCATGTTTTCAAGCCACTGTTATTTTGGAATTGCAAGGATGCCAACACTATCCTAATCAGTATAGTACATTTAGTTAAATATTACACCTCCAATGGAGCAACTATAGAATTACAGGAAAGATATCCACTACTGGCCCTACACATTCTACATTCAATGTAACTATGTAAACTGGCACTTGAAAATTCTAAATATACCACCTAGATTTTATATTAATGATATCTGCTGTGAAACATTAAAATTACAAAGTAGACCTGAAGAATGAAACCATGCATTAGATATCTCATCAAAAATATCTAATGTGTATCTAAGTTCTAGTCAACAAAAACCTGCTTTTAAGTAATTATTTGAATGCAAGTAAGGTTGTGATCTATTTTTAGGAAAAGCATTATGTTTGACTGAAAGCATGCTCAGTCGCTTAGTCATGTCTGATTCTGCAGCTCCAGGGACTGTAGCACTCCAGGCTCCTCTGTCCATGGAATTTTTCAGGCAAGAATACTGGAGTGGGTTTCCATTTCTCTCCCCAGGGAATCTTCCCAACCCAGGGATCAAACTCGCATCTCTTGCATCTCCTGCATCGGCAGGGAGATTCTTTACCACTAGCACCACCTGGGAAGCCCTTTGTTTGTCTAGTTCAATAATATTTAAGAATTGTAGTGGATCTCACAAAAAAATCATCTTTACCTTTGACATATTCATAAAACTTGGCTTGGCCGTTGAAATTAAGCCCAAAGTCTGGATAGAACAATTTACCAGCTGAGAAAGTATATCACAGGCAGCTTCTGCTGACTCAGTACTACTATCAACCTACAAAGACAATTTAAAATCTTAATTTCATGAATGTAACATTAGAAAGTTACTGGCAATATAATTATTTAACAGAATTCAATATGCAACTACAAAACTGTACTTATACCTTCAACCTATAAAATAAATGAGTATTTTTTCTCTAATACACACTATCTTGGACAAAAAAGGAAAAGCAGAGATGATGACAAATGAACTTTCTAAGCACTTTATACTTTCGAATCTTGTAAGATCAGCTGAATTTTAATAATGGCATCTACATGAAGGAAGCTGAAGTTTATTCAATTGTAGCTCAAGTACTACATCTAAATCTATACAAGTAATAACAAAGAAGCAGGAAATAGTTTGGGATAAGAATTCTGAAAAATTCATTGACTGTTTCAATATAATGATCTAACACAAATACTAACAAAACTTAAGTCATTGCTTTTATATACTGCTTATTTTTCTTACCTTAAAGCTGACATACTGGAGATGGGCAGCATGCTTTTTAATGATCTGCTGAATGAGATCAGGATGAGTGGAGTTAAAATATGAAGTAGCTGACTGGTTCAGCTCAAACTCAAACTTTCTCCAAAGGTCAGGTATGTGGAAAACTTCATTCCATCTCCTACAGACAGAAGATGCCCGGGCTCGATCTATTAAAGGAAGATACTGAAAAACGCGTAACACTACGTGGTGAGGCAAATTCCCCCAGTCCAGAAGAGCAGCACACATGTGAGTCTGGCTGAGAGAAGGACAGCACCCAAGTTTTGGCTGTTTCACTGCAGGTGAGGACTGGAGAACTTCATTCATGCAAGGTAAACGGTTCCTCTTCATTCTGTAAACAGTAAACAATGGTAAGTGGTAATTTCCCCCACATTCCCATCCTATATTTTGCTTTAATTGTATGGAATAACATCAGAAGATGAGAAGCAGTTTAAGACAATTTTGACAGGAATCTTTCTTTCATGCATTAATAGGCACTACTTAGCACTAGACATACAGAGATAAACAGGAGGAAAAAGTCAAAATGTTAGTCACTCAGTCACGTTTGACTTGCTGCGACCCCACGGACTGTAGCCCACCAGGCTCCTCTGTTCATGGGATTCCCCAGGCAAGGATACTGGATTGGACAGCCATTCCCCTCTCCAGGTAATCTTCCTGACCCAGGTTTCCCATCTGCCGGCAGATTCTTTACAATTTGAGCCACCGGAGATGCCCTAAATAGGAGGGAACTTGTTCTCAAAGAGCTAGGGTGAAACAGCAAAACACAGTGATGAATGCCATCACTGAAACTGGACCAGCTGATGGAAGTTTAAGGGAATGGCATGTTTCTGAGTTTGTATGTGGGAAGGGGTAGTTGGGGTAAGTTTCCAGGAAGAAAGGTCCAGGGAAGCAGTGCATGTGCCTGGTTCATTCCTAGTCAATTACTGTATTCTCACTCTCACACTGCGATTGTTCTGAGAACTCCAGGCAGGGGTGGGATTGTGGGGATCGTTGGGAGATAGAAAACATAATTAAAAGCATGGATCTGGGTAAGTCCCAACTCTACTATTTACCAACCATGTGATCCTGTCTGAGCAAATTAATACAAGCCTCAGCTTCCTCACCTGAAAAGCAGGGAGAACTACACTGCCAGTCTCATAATGTTGCTGAGAGGATTAAAGTAACTCAAGTGCCAGCCCATAGTAAGTGCTCAATAAATGCTGCCGTCATTGTTAAATCGTCTAACGCATTTTCCTGAACAAATTTCATTATGTTGCTTAAGCTGGAACACAGTTCCAACAAAAAGCCAAATGACCTGTGACAGTTTTCAGATGACACCCAGGACATGGGAGCTCTAGAGAAGCAGGATATGGCAGGGACAGAAGCCGTAGCAACATACTGGGTCCTCACCAGCTGATTAAATATAGCAAAGGAATGAGCATTCTTTCCCAACAGAAAGAAAGGATAACTCCCTATCAGGTATTAGTCAGCCTGAGACAAAACTAAGTGCCAACAAAATTCAGGTCTAGATATACCTAAATATATAGGGCTATCTTGTACATATATTTTACATAAAAATTCAAAGTATTTTAAGTATACAATTTAAAATAGTGATGAAGATAGTTCTGAATTTTATTCAACTTTGGTTGACTCTTTAACCCTCTTCTTATCCTTGAATGCTAGGAATGTATATGTGGAAGATTTGGTATCATAACTGAAACATACCTTCAAATCTAATGAAATATTTATTTAATATGTAAATATCCCTATCTGGTGAGTCACTCTGTCTGATGGGAAACATTTCTTAACCACAATGTAGAGATGGATCCCAGAAATAGGAATGGTCTATAAAATCACTGAGCAAAATGAAAGGTCATCTTTAGGGTTTGGGAAAGGGAAGGGGGGGAGGGTAGGAAAAAATTATATCTCAAGCACTAGGCAAAAGAGCCAGTGCACATCTTAATCTGACTAAACCAGTTTATGTGCATAACTGAGCAATACAATGTAGAATATGCACAACTGTTGACATCAATAATTCAAAGCATGTACTATTTTAAAGGGTTAATTCCTTAAACAAAATACAATGGCCCAAGGAAAGCAAAGGAATGGATGTTAGATACTCACCTCTGAAGTTGAGCATATTTACTGACATTTTGCTTATAACTGTTTTATTAGGAAGCCCACAGAATGGAAAGCTAAATTTTACTAAGGAATTGCCAAAAAGTTATTCCTAACATAATCCCTCATTAAAAAAGCAGTGAAGCCAAAAATAAAACAAAGACTTCATCCAAATGCCCAGTTAGAAAACTGCCTTGTGATTCTAAATAAAGGAATTGTGCTATATATTAAATCTGCATGCAACAGGGATTAAATGTTAAACCTGTGTATCTGTTAAAATCATTAAGTTGCCAATTCACTGACAGAGTCACCATAAATAACTAAACGATAGTATGCACCATAATTCTATCAAAAAATAACATCTTAGTTTTCTTTTTCCTCACGTATATCAACTTTCAAAATAGAAAACCCATCCACAAACCATAAATTTTATATGAAGTAACTGTTTAGCAATGAGCATCAGGAAAATAGTATCAAGTGCAAGACAAAGGTATCTTTATTAGCTTGAAAACCTTGACATAGAAATTCCAGCCTAAGCGTATACAATCATTTTTCAAACTACCAACTTTCTTACCTAAAGAAGGCTCCCAAGTTACAGTTCACGGTGAATGAACGAAATGAAGTAACTGCTGCCATAGGGTACTCACCAATATCCATTTGATTTCACTTCCTAGCTTGGCAAAACACCACAAAAACACATTCATCAGAATATATAAGTAAAAATTCAGCAATTTTTATGCTTAGGGCATTTATATATAATTGTATATGTTGAAAGTTTTTATCAGAAAATTACTGATTCCCAAACTATTTTCCACTCAGAAGAAAAGCTGTCCATTAAAGCAAAAACAAAAACAAAATACCACTAGCCTGATCAATAGAAATAGTGCAACACTCGCCAGGAATTACACATGAAGCTCTACTCAAACAGAAGACTGTGGATCAAACAGTCAAATGAGGGCTTTAAAAATTCACATTTTAATAAAAACATATAGGGAGTTACTACAAAACAATCAAGGTAGCCCATGATTACATTTGTTAATAGGCTATGTAAATCTTTCAGTTCCAGTTTTTAGAAACACGTAACACCACTACTTTTCATACTGTTCATGGGGTTCTCAAGGTAAGAATACTGAAGTGGTTTGCCATTCCCTTCTCCAGTGGACCACATTTTGTCAGAACTCTCCGCCATGACCCGTCCGTCTTGGGTGGCCCTACACGGCACGGCTCATAGTTTCTTTGAGTTAGACAAGGCTGTGGTCCATGTGATCAGATTGGTTAGTTTTCCGTGACTGTGGTTTTCATTCTGTCTGCCCTCTGAAGGAGAAGGAAAAGAGGCTTATAGAAGCTCGTGATGGGACAGACTGACTGAGGGGGAAACTGGGTCTTGTTCTGATGGGCAGGGCCATGCTCAGTAAATCTTTAATTCAATTTTCTGTTGATGGGGAGGGCTGTGTTCCCTCCCTGTTGTTTGACCTGAGGCCAAACTATGAAGAAGGTAATGAAAATAATGGCGACCTCCTTCAAAAGGCCCCATGCATGCACTGCCGCACTCAGTGCCCCCAGCCCTGCAGCAGGCCACCGCCGACCCACGCCTCCTCCAGAGACTCCTGGAAACTCACGGGCAAGTCTGGCTCAGTCTCTTGTGGGGTCACTGCTCCTTTTTCCTGAGTCCTGATACACACAAGGTTTTGTTCGTGCCCTCCAAGAGTCTGTTTCCCCAGTCTTGTGTAAGTTCTGGGGGCTCTATGGTGGGGTTAATGGCAACCTCTTCCAAGAGGCCTAATGCCATACCCAGGTCTACTGCACCCAGAGCCCCTGCCCCTGCAGCAGTCCATTGCTGACCCGTACCTCCGCAGGAGACGCTCAAACACAGTTCTGGTTCAGTCTCTACAGGGTATCTGGGTCCTGGTGCACACAAGGTTTGTTTGAGCCCTCCAAGAGTCTCTGGTGGGTAAGGGGTTTGATTCTAAACATGATTTTGCCCCTCCTACCATCTTGCTGGGGCTTCTCCTTTGCCCTTGGACGTGGGGTCTCTTTTTTTGGTGGGATCCAACATTCTCCTGTTGACGGTTATTCAGCAGCAAGTTGTAATTTTGGAGTTCTTGCAGGAGAAGATGAGCGCACATCCCTCTACTCCACCATCTTGGAGAAAATATTGGCTTAAAACTCAACAATCAGAAAACTAAGATCATGGCATCTGGTTCCATCACATCATGACAAATAGACAGGGAAACAGTGGAAACAGCAGCTGACTTTATTTTTCTGGGCTCAAAAATCACTGCAGATGGTGACTGCAGCCATGAAATTAAAAGACGCTTACTCCTTGGAAGAAAAGCTATGACCAACCTAGACAACATATTAAAAAGCAGAGACATTACTTTGCCAACAAAGGTCTGTCTAGTCAAAGCTATGGTTTTTCCAGTAGTCATGTATGGATGTGAGAGTTGGACTATAAAGAAAGCTGAGTTCCGAAGAATTGATGCTTTTGGACTGTGGTGTTGGAGAAGGCTCTTGGGAGACCCCTAGACTGCAAGGAGATCAAACCAGTCAATCCTAAAGGAAATCAGTCCTGAATATTCATTGGAAGGACTGATGCTGAAGCTGAAGCTCCAATATTTTGGCCACCCGACGTAAAGAACTGACTCATTAGAAAAAACCCTGATACTGGGAAAGATTGAAGGCAGGAGGAGAAGGGGAAAACAGAGGATAAGATGGTTGGATGGCATCACCGACTTGAAGGACATGAGTTTGAGCAAGCTCCGGGAGTTGGTGATGGACAGGGAAGCCTGGTGTGCTGTAGTCCATGGGGTAGCAAAGAGTTGGACACAACTGAGCGACTGAACTGAACACTTCTACAGTTATAATAATTAAATAAGCAGACAGAACTTTTATTATTTATCATTCCCATATGAAAGTAGTTTGACTAGTCTGCTGTTAACATAAGCGTCCATGATTTTTATATTTTTCACCTGTATTGACAGACATAATTGATTTGTTCATGATTGATTCATATTTTCTTTGAGGTCTGATCAATTTCTGTGACTTATCAGAGTTAGAAGCAGTCTATGGACACAGAAGAAAATAGTAACGGGTCTACACCAGGCATGGCAAATAGATGGGGAAGCAATGGAAACAATGACAGAACTTTATTTTCTTGCACTCCAAAATCACTGTGGACAGTGACTGCAGCCAAGAAATTAAAAGAAGCTTGCTCCTTGAAAGAAAAGCAATGACAAACTTAACAGCATATTAAAAAGCACAGACATTACTTGGCTCTAAAAGGTCCATACAGTCAAAGCTATGGTTTTTCCAGTAGTCATGTATGGATGTGAGAGTTGGACAATAAAAACGGCTGAGCACTAAAGAATTGATGCCTTCAAACTGTGCTGCTGGAGAAGACTCTTACAGAGTCCCTTGGTCTGCAAGGAGATCAAACCAGTCAGTCCTGAAGGAGATCAACCTTGAATATTCATTGGAAGGACTGATGCTGAAGCTGAAGTTCCAACCCTTTGGTCACCTGATACGAAAAGCCAACTCCCTGGAAAAGACCCTGATGCTGGGAAAGATTAAAGACAGGAAGAGAAAGGGACAGCAGAGGATGAGACGGTTGGATGGCATCACTGACTCAATGGACATGAGTTTGAGCAAACTCTGGCAGACAGTGAAGGACAGAGAAGCCTGGGGTGCTGCAGTCCATGGGGTCGTAAAGAGTCGGACACAACTGAGTGACTGAACCACAACAACAATACCAGGATAAAACTCATTGTCTGGGCATCACGGATAAGTGTCATAAAGTAAAAATAAATAAACGCACTCTGCTACTTTTTGTAAGCCTAATTCAGTTACACATATCGAGTGGGGGAGACAACTTAATAATCCACTAAAAACTTCTCTTCGATCTTTAACGCCCACCATCAGCCAGCTCTCTTCTCTCTGAATCCTACTGCTAAAACAGAGCTCTGGAGGACAGACGGAGAATGAATTAGAGCTCAATATCCCCAGTTTGATTTCCAGACTGCCAAGTGTTGCTCTACTATCCTACAAACCCTATCTTCCAGATAATGGCAAGGTCAGCTCTCTCTCCTTTATATTCTACTCCAGGAATAAGCAGATGGGGGCCACAGGGACACTTTACAAAGGAAGAGAGAGGTAAGTCAAGTGATTTATACTTTCCGAACCAAATGACACACAGTTTTATTTACCACAGAAACTTTTCTACTGAGTTATCAATATGGCTAATTCTGTGTATGCAGGCCATGCTTTATGCTAGAAAACACGGGATAAATCTGAAAAGGATATATAAATAGGGAATCTCTACCTAAGACCCAGAAGTAGGCGTTGTGAAGGTACCTAACTCACATCAGCTCACTGGAGTTTTTAAGATCAGATGAATTACTTTCCTGGTGGCTAAAGAAACTTGACTGCTATTTTAAGAGTCACCAAATAGTGAGGATTGCTGGAAGACAAAACCAGAATTTAGGACCCCATCAGGTGGTAAGCCACAATCTGAAACATGCAGAAATGAGAAAAATTGACAGTGATCACAAGCACAAAACGGGTTTATCAGCACTTGGGAAAAAAACGTAACGATGATTCAAAGTCCACTTTGGGGCTTCACTAACCACCCTAACCCAGTTTCCCTTTTTAAAATATGCTTATTAATTTGGCAGATAGGTGACCCTGTGAATCAGAGCCTCTAAAAGTATCTAGTAACTCTCTCACGGTATTCTTGAGGGAAAGATAATCAAAGACAGGTTACTAAACATCCAAAGCCTGCCTGGAAGCAGTAATGAAAGCAACTATCTTCTGCACCATCACCAGGTTCTTCCAGATTGATGAAATGAATACACACAAGGCACTTCTAAAAACTTCAAGTTTTTAAGAGTCACAACAGTAGAAATACTGTGTAAACACTACAGATAAAGAATAAAGGTTTAAAACTACCTAAAAACTGAGACAAATTTGTTGGAAGCAACAAGATGAAAATGAACAAAAATAATGAGCAAATGTCCTTAAACGACTTTTCTAAAGTGGCACACAGAGAAATCAGATTGCTCCCCCCACATGCAAGCGACCTCTGTTAGGAAGTCTGAAATCCTAGTAGTCATCAGTGCAATGGCCAGAGAGGTGTGGCCTGGACAGGGGAGCAGAAGATTTATTTCAAAATATAGTTTTGAAACTTGACTGCTTGACAGAATATTAATAAAAGAGTAAATTGTGCCAAAGGGCAAACTCTTCCCACTGAACATATCCCGGAGGACAAAACATAACTTTTTACAAATGTTGTCAAAAATATTTATGTTCTTTACAACCCACATGACCTCTGAGTTCCATTCTAAATCTAAAATCTACAAGTTTTTAAAATATGAAAGTCAAACTACAGTATCATCAAAGTTCCAACAGGACATAAATAATTGGTATGTATTTATGTCAAACAAATCTTTATTAAAGCAGTGATTGCCAACTTTCTACTGTTGTGACTTAAAAATTTGAACTGGGCAATGTGTTTAAATCCTTGAAACTGGGGTGGGGGAGGGTCTCAGCTGTTCCCCTCTCTTAACCTTCCCCACCTCTCCTCCCAACTCCTAAGAGAAAAGGGAATGAAGACTGCAAGCCAGGCTCTCTACAGGGAAGGCTTCTGAAATGGGGAGAGTCTCTTCTCAGTGTTGGTTACACCCAGGGATCTTAACAATTAATACAAAGGATTCAAGAAGGCATTCTGCAACATTTTTCTGAGCAAATAATCGGTTTTTCCACTTCATATTTTGGGGGAAATTTCTGGGCACAGGTAACTAAAGACAAAACCAGTAACACCTAAAAGGGCACAGATTATTATTCCAAATCACAGGGAAAGCTTGTGTCTACTTTTCTCCAGGACATGCCTTTGTAAATATAAATTCTTAACAAGCTCCTCCTGTAAGGGAAAACACTTCAAGTCATCGTGCAAAAGCGACCGCGTAATCAGTAATCATACAGGTAATGAAAACATCAACTAATACGCGTTTAAGAGAGATGTTAAAACGAATATGACCCGTTCAGAGCTTACCCTCCAAAGATGAACAAAATGACTAAATTCGGGAAACCCGGGTTCCGGGCTGAGCTCTGCAGAAAAACCACCGTGGGAAGAAACGAACAACCCGAGGCTGTAAAACCTCAGACAGAAGACCCCACCTCAAGGAAAAGCAAATGCGGGGGTGGGGGTTGGCCACGGCAATCTGGCCTGGGGGCGGGGGGAGTCTCCAGCCGGGGGTGCCCCCTCCCGCTCCCCGTCTCGGGGAGCCCAGTGCCCGAGCTGAGGACGCCAGCTCGCGCCTCCTCGTTCCCAGAGAAAGCGCGCTGGCCGGGTCCCCAAACCACAACCCGCCCCAGGCAGGACCCGCGCTCCGGCCCGCGGCTTCCTCAAAGCTAGCGGAGGCGCAGCCCCCCACAGACCTCCGCGCTCCCCACAAGAAAGGATACTGCAGACATACAACCGCGTGTCCTTCCGCGCGCCCGGGCCTTCGCCAGCCGGGCTGCGGCGGCGGGACAGGTCCGCCTAGTTCGAGCTCTGGGCGGCTGCCCTGGAACCGGATGCGCTGGGCCCCGGGCGAAGACCCCAGAGCCCGCGGGCGTCCCCCAGGCCCTCCCCCGGCCCCGCCCCCGGGCGGCAACGCATGCGCGCAGCTCCAAATGTCTCAGGGGACCTGTGCGTGCCGGCTCCCACCTGCTCAGGGGCATCTCCTTAAGTGGTGACTGGAAGGTTTTTCTGCCTGCTGGCCTTCAGCTAAATGACGGGACACCTGCGCGGTGAAATCTTAACGACCAGCCCATCCGAATGGGAGTGAATTCACAGTTCCAGCTTCTAGAACGTAACTTCCCTGCAAAGTGCACCTTTTATTAATACACAGATACATGAAACTTAAAATACTGAAAGTGTTAACAGTTCAGTGTTAAATATGTGTACATCAACTCCCTATCCTGTGCCACATCTCACTCCCTGGCGATAACCACTGCTTTTGTGTAAATTACTAGACCTTCCGTACATACACAGAAGTATCCAGCTGAGAAGCAAGGATTTTATTACTCTCATTAGTTAAGTTTGAAAAAAACTCTGGGATCAAATTATATGTAATGTTCTGGAACTTCTTTTGCTTACTACACCACGGACATATTTCTCTATAAGCTTCTCTATCAACACAGATCCTCCTCATACATTTTTTTTTTTTTTTTGGCAAACAACTCTATTAAGGTATAATTGACAAAATAAACTGCACACACCTAAAACATACAATTCGGTAAGTCTGAACATACACATTTCTTCTAAAAGTTTCCTTATGACCGTCTATAATACCTCCTCCAACACTTTCCCCATCTGCTTTCTGACACTACAGATTAGTTCACATTTTGTAGAATTTTACATAAATTGAAGCATAGAGTATGTACTCTTTTTATCTGGTTATTTGCACTTAGCATAATACTTTGAGTATCATAGTGTTAGTCGCTCAGTCGTGTCTGACTCTTTACTACCCCCATGGACTGTAGGTCCATCAGGGTCCTCTGTCCGTGCAATTCTCTAGGCAAGAATACTTGAGTGGGTAACCATTCCTTTCTCCAGGGGATCTTCCCTGACCAGGGACTGAACCCAGGTCTTCTGTATTACAGGTGGATTCTTTACCATCTGAACCACCAGGGAAATCACCAGGGAAATATCATAGCTAATTTGTTTTTATTGCTAAGCAGTATTCCATTTTACAGATATAACACAGTTTATATATACATTCACCTGAAGATGGACAGTTGGCTATTACAAATAAAGCTGCTATGAACATTACTGTACACATCTTTGCACATATGTTTCATTTCTCTTGGGTGAACACCCAGTATGGAAGAGCTGCACTGTATAATAGATGACACCACTCTTATGGCAGAAAGCCAAGAGGAACTGAAGAGCCTCTTGAAGTGAAAGAGGAGAGTGAAAAAGCTGCCTTAAAACTCAACATTCAAAAATCTAAGATCATAGCATCTGGTCCCGTCACTTTATGGCAAACAGATGGGGAAACAATGGAAACAGTGACAAACTATTTTCTTGGGTTCCAAAATCACTGCAGATGGTGACTGCAGCCATGAAATTAAAAGACGCTTGCTCCTTGGAAGAAAAGTTATGGCCAACCTAGATAGCATATTAAAAAGCAGAGACACATTACTTTGCCAACAAAGGTCCATCTGGTCAAGGCTATGGGTTTTCCAGTGGTCATGTGTGGATGTGAGAGTTGGACTGTGAAGAAAGCTGAGCACCGAAAAATTGATGCTTTTGAACTATGGTGTTGGAGAAGACTCTTAAGAGTCCCTTGGACTGCAAGGAGATCCAACCAGTCCATCCTAAAGGAGATCAGTCCTGGGTGTTCATTGGAAGGACTGATGCTGAAGCTGAAACTCCAGTACTTTGGCCACCTCAAGCGAAGAGTTGACTCGTTAGAAAAGACCCTGATGCTGGGAGGGATTGGGGGCAGGAGGAGAAGGGGACAACAGAGGATGAGATGGCTGGAAGGCATCACCAACTCGATGGACATGAGTTTGAGTAAACTCCAGGAGTTGGTGATGGACAGGGAGGGCTGGCATCCTGCAATTCATGGGGTCTCAAAGAGTCGGACGCAACTGAGCGACTGAACTGAATGGAACTGAGAGGGCTATAGTTCATGGCATGGCAAAGAGTTGGATACGACTGAGCAACTGAGCATGCACAAATCCTTAGCCTTCTAATCTTTTGACTTCGCACATGATACAGTGGTAAAGAATCCAACTGCCAGTGCAGGAGATGCAAGAGATGCAAGAGACGTGAGTTTGATCCCTGGGTCAGGAAGATCCCCTGGAGGAGTAAATGGCAACCCACTCCAATATTCTTTCCTGGAAGACTCCACAGGCAGAGGAGCCTAGCATCTACAGTCCACGGAGGTCACAGAGAATCAGACATGACTGAGTGAGCAACACACACTCTAGGTATTTATAGTTTTTACAATGCTGCTGTAAACAGTATTTCTTTGTATGCTTTAATTCCTAATCATTTGATGCAAATATATAGAAATATAATTGACTTTTGTACATTGATCTTATATCTTGCTGTGCTGTGCTTTGTAGCTCAGTCATGGCAGACTCATTGTGACCCCATGGACTGTAGCCCACCAGGCTCCTCTGTCCATGGAATTCTCCAGGCAAGAATGCTGGAGTGGGTAGACATTCCCTTCTCCGGGGGATCTTCCCAACCCAGGGATCGTACCCAGGTCTCCTGCAATGCAGGCAGATTCTTTACTGTCTGAGCCACCAGGAAGCAAACTTGCTCAAATCACTTTTAGTTCTAGAAACCTCCATTGGCATCTAGTACATTCCACTGGATGTTCTACATAGACAATCATGTCATAAAGGCAGTTATTGTTTGTCCCAATTGAATGCTAAACCAATATAATTATGCTCTGAAGATCTGCTATGCCTTTCTTTTAAGAATTTGGTGTTTAGGTCCAGGTTTGATGCATGAGACAGGGTGCTCAGGTCCGGAGCACTGGGATGACCCTGCGTGATGAGATGAGGACGGAGGTGGGAGGGGGGTTCAGGATGGGGAACACATGTACACCCATGGCTGATTGATGTCAACATATGGTGAAAACCACTACAATATTGTAATTAGCCTCCAATTAAAATAAATTAATTAATTAAAAAAAGAATTTGGTGTTTAATATTTAAAAAGATATATAATCTATACTCTAAATAAATTAAGGCTTTTTGCTTTTGCTTCATATTCCTTTAAATTAAGCTTTCCCCAAAGGAAATTAGTAAATGTGAAATTAGCAAAGTAAAAATTAAGGGTTTTCATTTTAAAATCAGAAATGCCAGCTAGTGTGTCTCTAAATGTGGAAGAACTTGCTGCTGTTTTCAGTGTTTTCAGACACAGTATGAAGCCCCTGATAAGAGAGGGAATTATGAAATGAGCATTTCTAAGTGGGTCAGGGCTAGTCATCCCTGACAATACTGATTCAAAGCCACTATCCTGTTTTGAAAAGTGAATAAAATCAAGGGGATTGTGTGGAGCTCAAGATTCCATAAACACTGTGTTCTGTCTTGTATAAGGTAGCCTTGTTTTGTACCATCTTGTGGATCTGAACTTATCATTTCTTAAAACAGAGAAGAAAAATAATTTTGAACATTTTCCTTTTCACTAATGCTTTTCTAAGTCAAGTTTTTATAGTGCAAAGTCTTTAAAATAAAATGTAACATTGACCTATGTGTTCCAACTGGTTTGAAAAGCTGTAACATAAATTACCTGGTTTTAAAAGCTGTAACATAAATTCATAATTTTTAAAGATAATTTTCGGTAACATTGAATTGTGTGTTCCAACTGATTTTAAAGACTGTAACATAGATTAGCTAGTTTTAAAAGCTGTAACATAAATTTGTAAATGATTCTGCAAATACACTTTATTTTAAAAGGACAGTGATTTATTGCTATGTTTAACTAAACATTTCATAGACATAGTTAATTTAGAGATAATTTTCTGTAGTCATCTATGAAAGGCAAAATGTGTATTATTAATTTGACTTCCACACAAACCTGGGATTATAGAGAGAAACAAGGTCAGTCATTTCAAATCATGTGATAAAAGGAGGTTAGTAGGTCATGTTTTATAGCTGTCCTGGTGATCAGCCATCTCTAAAGGCATTTCAAAAAGTAGTCATTAGGGGAGGAGCCAAGATGGCGGAGGAGTAGGACGGGGAGACCACTTTCTCTCCTACAAATTCATCAAAAGAATAACTGAACGCAGAGCAAACTTTGCAAAACAACTTCGGATCACTAGCTGAGGTCATCAGGCGCCCAGAAAAGCAGCCCATTGTCTTCGAAAGGAGGTAGGACAAAATATAAAAGATAAAAAGTGAGACAAAAGAGCTAAGGACGGAGATCCGTCCCGGGAGCTCTTAGGCGGCATTGCTTGGGGTAGGGTCCGGCCCGAGTGCCCTGAGGACAATCGGAGGGAACTTCTGTGAGTTGCCAACTTGAACTGTGGGAGACCAAAAGAGAGAGAGTAAATTAACCGGCCGGAACACACTGCCGGCCGTTCGCAGAACAAAGAGACCGAGAGGGTCCAGAGAGGAGCTCGCAGGCTGCGGACCGGCTCAGCCCCGCCGAGGCAGGAGGCAGGGGGGAGGGGAAGGTCGCGGCGAGACACAGGGCGCAGGCACCGACCGGCGCGGGCGGGGACTGGGGCTGGGGACGCGGAGGGCGGAAGGCGCGCGCGCCCGACTGGCGCCAGCGGAAACTGAGTCTGGGTCCGCGGAAGGGAGTGGGCGCGCCACACCTGGGTAGAGTGCGCCCACCAAGCCCCTCGCTGCCTGGACCGCTCTGACGGGGAAGGCACAGAGAGCAGGCGCAGCTTTTCCTTCCGCGCTTTTGTGTAACACCCGAGGGCTTGAACCTAGCGCAGCGCGGGGCGCGCTCCATATAGACCGGCCGGGAGCCTGAGCAGCGCAGACGGAGAAAGCAGCGTCAGCCCCTCCCGGCAGCCCCAGCCCATCCCCGCGGCGCAAGCCACTCCCGGCAGCGCCAGCCCCTCCCTGCCCCGCAGAGCGACGGAACTAGCTACCTGAGTAAGAGTCCGCCTCCGCCCGCCTGTGTCAGGGCGGAAATGAGGCTCTGAAGAGACCGGCAAACAGAAGCCAAATAAACAAAGGGAACCGCTTCAGAAGGGACTGGTGCAACAGATTAAAATCCCTCTAGGAAACGCTGACTACACCGGAGGGGCCTGTAGATATCGAGAAGCGTAAGCTGGAACGAGGAGCTATCTGAAACTGAGCCGAACCCACACTGACCGCAACAGCTCCAGAGAAACTCCTAGATATAATTTTACTTTTTTCTCTTTTTTTTTAAATTTTTTTATTTTTTTCTTTTTTTCTTTTTTCTTTCTTCTCTTTTATTTTCCTTTAAAATCCCCTATTACTCCCCCATTACTCCTTAACTTTCATTTCCACAGACTTTTACGATTTTTTAATTAGGGGGAAAAAAAAATTTTTTTTTCTTTTTTTTTTTTTCTTTTTCTTTCTTTTTTTTTCTTCTTTTTCTTTCCTTTTTCTCTTCTATTTTCTATTTTTCTTTTTCTCTTATTTCTTTTAAAGTCCTCTAGTACTCCTCTACTACTCCTTAATTTTCATTTTCAATACACTATAACCTTACAAAAAAAAAGAAAAAAAAGAAGAGAAGCCCTATTTTTAAAACGAAGATTATTCTCTCCCAATCTTGACTCTCTGTTTTCTACCTCAGAACACCTCTATTTCCTCCTTTCCCCTTCTCTTCCCAATCCAATTCTGTGAATCCTTGTAGGTGACTGGGCTACGGAGAATACAGCTGCGTAGATCTGTCTCTCTCCTCTTGAGTCCCCCTTTTTCTCCTCCTGTTCATCTCTATCTCCCTCCTCCCTCTCCTCTTCTTCATGTAAATCTGTGAACCTCTCTGGGTGTCCCTAACGGGGGAGAATCTTTTAGCCATTAACCTAGAAGTTTTCTTATCAGGGCTGTATAGTTGGAGAAGTCCTGAGACTACAGGAAGAATAAAACTGAAATCCAGAGGCAGGAGACTTAAGCCCAAAACCTGAGAACACCAGAAAACTCCTGACTACATGGAACTTTAAGTAATAAGTGACCGTCCAAAAGCCTCCATACCTACACTGAAACCAACCACCACCCAAGAGCCAATAAGTTTTAAAGCAAGACATACCACGCAAATTCTCCAGCAACGCAGGAACATAGCCCTGAACATCAACATACAGGCTGCCCAAGGACACACCTAACACATAGACCCATCTCAAAACTCATTACTGGGCACTCCATTGCTCTCCAAAGAGAAGAAATCAAGTTCCACGCACCAGAACACTGACGCAGGCTCCCCTAACCAGGAAATCTTGACAAGCCAATCGTCTAACCCCACCCACTGGGTTAATCCTCCACAATAAAAAGGAACCACAGACCTCCAGAATACAGAAAGCCCACTCCAGATACAGCAATCTAAACAAGATGAAAAGGCAAAGAAATACCCAACAGGTAAAGGAACATGAAAAATGCCCACCAAGTCAAACAAAACAGGAGGAGATAGGGAATCTACCTGAAAAAGAATTTAGAATAATGATAATAAAAATGATCCAAAATCTTGAAAACAAAATGGAGTTACAGATAAATAGCCTGGAAACAAAGATTGAAAAGATTCAAGAACTGTTTAATAAAGACCTAGAAGAAATAAAAAAGAGACAATAAAAAATGAATAATGAGATGAATGAGGATCAAAACACACTTTGGAGGGAACCAAGAGTAGAATAACGGACGGCAGAAGATAGGGATAAGGACGAGGTAGAACCATAAAATCGTGGGAAATAAATTGAAGCAGAGAGGAAAAAAGAAAAAAGAATCAAAAGAAATGAGGACAACCTCAGGACCTCTGGGACAATGTGAAATGCCCCAACATTTGAATCATAGGAGTCCCAGAAGAAGAAGACAAAAAGAAAGGCCATGAGAAAATACTCGAGGAGATAATAGCTGAAAACTTCCCTAAAATGGGGAAGGAAATAGCCACTCAAGTCCAAGAAACCCAGAGAGTCCCAAACAGGATAAACCCAAGGCGAAACACCCCAAGACACATATTAATCAAACTAACAAAGATCAAACACAAAGAACAAATATTAAAAGCAGCAAGGGAGAAACAACAAATAACACACAAAGGGATTCCCATAAGGATAACAGCTGATCTATCAATAGAACCCCTCCAGGCCAGAAG